>NC_044063.1:29785096-29870096 GCF_902167405.1 Gadus morhua
ACCAGCAACATCCAATAGATTTCAGCAACATACAATAGAGACCAGCAACATCCAATAGAGAACAGCAACATCCAAGAGAGACCAACAACATAGACAAGCAACATCCAGGAGAGACCAACAACATAGACCAGCAACATCCCATAGAGACCAGCAATATCCAATAGAGACCAACCACATCCAATAGAGACCAGCGACATCCCATAGAAACGCAGGAAATACAGGAGTAAATCTAAAACTCTTCTCTTTCCAATATCTCTTGCCAGGAACTACGTCATGTTCACATGTATCGCAGATAGATTATGGGTGCCAATCCCTCAATCGTCTGACTTCCTGAAGCTGACAGTGAGTAGCTGAGGTCCAGGGTGAACAGCCATGAATAAAGCTGAGTGATAAATAATTAATCCATCCCAGAATACGCAGCAGACGTGGACTCATATTTAGACTTTTTACAGCAAGAAAACACATTGTACATGTTTTATTTTGGAGTCTTAAAAGCTATGTATTTTGTGTAGCAAATAGGTTTATGCAACCAGAAATCGACGCAGAGGAAAGAGCTTCAACAGATCAGACTTAGTGTTGGTCAGTGGTCGGTGATACACACAGCTCTGCTGATTAACAGCTGCCCGTCTCTCTGACCACGCCCCTCCACGGCAGCCCTGACGCCTCTCCCACAGACTTATCCAGACCTCATCCAGGTCCCTGCTTTGTTTTAATTCTTCTTATTTTCTTTATTTTTCCCCATATATGGCGTGCCCTATAATGCAGAGATTGCAGTCCTTATATGGCGCTCCATTCAACTTGACCTCTGCCGGCTCCTCTCACCCTCTCACTTCAAACAGTGATAGAGCTCAATGTGGCTCCTTCATCACAGAGGATGGGGGGGGGGGGGGGTCATAAAAACCATGACACACACACACACACACACACACTAGCCCCCCCCCATCCAAAAAAAATAACAGATTTCAAAGTTAGTATGCATTCATTAAATGCCCTATGAATGGATATCAGAAAGTCACAATAAGAAAGAGAGAGAGAGGGAGAGACGGCCTGAGGGTACTCACTGCTTGGCCCCTGACGCCCCCCCCCCCCCCCCCCCCCCACCCCCCCTCTTCCCCTGTGCCCATGGGCAAAGTAAAGTTGTGACACATTCTTGCTCCAGACGAGGAGACGGACAGAGCTCCACCACACTCTAGGCTCAGTGCACGGTTTCCTCGCCAATGTTATGTCCAGCAGTTCTTGGTCTGAAAAACTTTGAAATCATGGTCAATCATTTCTGAAAACTATTTATATCAGTATAAATAGTATTTTCTTAGAAAAATAAGTTCCCATATTCTTACCCACAACACACATGCAGTCGAAAACAGGCACGACCACACAAACACACACCCTCTTCTGCCATCCTTCTAGTACATATACTGCCCCCTAGCAGTGGATAAAGAGGCTCCTTATATGGCGCTCCATTCAACTTGACCTCCGCCGGCTCCTCTCACCCTCTCACTTCAAACCTTGATAGAGCCCAATGTTGCCCCTCCATCACAGAGGACAGGGGGAGGGGGGGGGCGGGAGGGTTCCAGGGTGTTTGTGTGTGTCTCGGGGGACACCCCCTATTAAAACCATGACACACACACACACACACACACACACACACACACACACACTAACACTAGCCGCCCCCCCATCTATACCCCTCGCAAAAAAAAACCTGACTTCAAAGTTAGTATGCATTCATTAATTGCCCTTTGAATGGATATCAGAAAGTCACAATAAGAAAGGGAGAGAGAGAGAGAGGCGGCCTGAGGGTACTCATTGCTTGGCACCTGATCTCCCCCATCCCCCCTCTTCCCCAGTGCCCGTGGGCACAGTAAAGTTGTGACACATTCTTGCTCCAGACGAGGTGACGGACAGTCTACACTCTGGGCTCAGGGCACGGTTTCCTCACCAATGTTATATTCCGCTCAGCCACAATTTTGCACGGAAGAGCTGGGAATGGCAACTTACAACATAATGAAAGGTTAGTTAAAATCTGAGCGCCGAATCCATGACGTGTTGGTAAATGGAGATGTTTTCACATTCACACTCAAACACATTCATGAAAAGCGGGGGCTACTTTAATCCGTTGTGTTTTGTGAGCACGATAAAATTGAACTATCCAGCATAATCAAGCAGAGATTAAGTGCACAGTTGTGACATTGAAGGGCCATTTCACGACAACAATATGAGGAATAAGATTTGAAGCTACAGTATAGGAATATAGTCTGTGATACAAATACATAAATGAACATCAGTCATCTATAAAGACAGCAGTGATGGGCAGTAACGCGTTAGAAGTAAGGCGTTACTGTAATCCAATTACTTTTTTCAAATAACGAGTAAAGTAAGGGATTACAATTGCAAAAATAGTAATTCGATTACTTTTACTTTCCTGCAAGCAGCCTGCATTACTGCGTTACTAAACCGTGATTTATTTTTGCCATAGACAGTAAAATAATTTGGGATTTTGCCGTATTTGCTTTGTGAGACTGTCTCGTGACAATGACGTAGCCTATAGCGGCGCGACGTCTAGAAGTAAACAACAGACACGTGTGTGCAAGACTCTTTCTTGCGATAGGCGCACATGGCTAATTTGCATACGCGCACAGGATTCGCTGGCTCCGCAAGACAAATAATGGAACACCCGTCTATCTATCTATCTATCTATCTATCAACGCATGGGTCTAGTTTTAATGTGATGTATTGTGTGTATGTCCAGTCAGACTTGTTGTCTCCCTTGTTCTGTGTGGTCTTGTAGGCTATACTGTGTGAGCCGAATCACCGTCCTAAATGAATTCCCGACGTGTAGTTTGGTATTAATAAAGACTTGACTAGGCTATTTATCTATCGAGGCTATAGTCAACAGTTATTCGCCAAAGGCGAAGTGAATAGTGGGGAATAGCCGACCAGACCGAAGGTTTATTTGTTGTTATCAGCTGACATTTTGCGATGAAAACAATATAGAGTTTGAGATGTCAATCATGGGATATTGCCCAATATCCCGAGATAGCGAACCAATCAAATTGCGCCATTTTAGGAGGTTCACGTGTAGCATATAACTACACATAATATCTATGTATTTATCTATGAAACACATCCTTCCACACACACACAGTTCAAACACATACTCTTAGTTGACATTTGAACAGCCTAAATGTGGCATGCAACAGCATTTTCTGTTTTGGTAAACGCATTACTCCTCTCTGCACTGCAACTGTTAAAAGATGTAAATGCTAATAGAGACTTTGATTTTAATTATTTAATGGCTGTATTTAATTTACATCTATTCGAATGAAGGTGTGTATACACACCAAAACGATTTTCTTTAAATGAGACTGTTGCATTTAATTTATTTTTTTGTTTGCAATGTCCATAGTTAAAAAGATTGAGACTAATAAAAACAAGTTTTAAAAAAGCGTATTCAGGTTGTGTATAGCTAGTGTGTTTTTGAAAAGTAACTAAGTAAAGTAATTAGTAAAGTAACTAATTACTTTTGTAAATAAGTAATCAGTATAGTAACTGGATTCTTTTCTTGGATAAGTAATCAGTAACTAATTACTTTTTCCAAGTAACTTGACCAACGCTGAAAGACAGTATATTTATATTCAATCATTTGAACAAATCAATCAAACAATATAATGCATAAATTGAAGTTATTTTTATAAAGGCTGTAGCTTGTTCTGTTTCAAAACTACACAACTTTTCTGTTGTTTCAGGGAATGACAACTCACTCCTCTCCTCTCCTGCCCTCTCCTCTCCTCATCTCCTCCCCAGCTCTTCCCTCCTTTAATCTCCTCTCCTCTCCCCTCGTCTCCTCAATACCTCCTACCCCTCCCACTTCAGTTCCTCTTCATTTCCCACATTATTTACACAAACAAAGTCCTGCTCCGTTCCTTCAACAAAGCCCCCTCAACCTTTTCTGCTCTTTCATGTCTTATGGGCTCCCGGCTCCCCTTTGTGCGGCGGCCGACTGATCAGGGCGCTGCGTACAATGAGCCGGAGAATGGAGGCTGCAGAATGGAGGCACGATGGAGGAATGCGCCTCAATAAACCAAATGATGACATGATGACTGCGCTCACCATGGTTAGGGCTTTTCTCTTCCTTACAGATCCCTGGCTTATTCAATTAGCTCCATCCAGGATCTCCTTTCACCAAATAAAGTAATCCCCTTCTGACTGTTAGCATTGAAGAGTGGAATATGTGTGTGTGTGTGTGTGTGTGTGTGTGTGTGTGTGTGTGTGTGTGTGTGTGTGTGTGTGTGTGTGTGTGTGTGTGTGTGTGTGTGTGTGTGTGTGTGTGTGTGTGTATGTGTGTGTGTGTGTGTGAGTGACTGTGTGTGTGTGTGTGTGTGTGTGTGTGTGTGTGTGTGTGTGTGTGTGTGTGTGTGTGTGTGTGTGTGTGTGTTTTTGTCTGCATGTGTCCGTGTGTGTGAGTGACTGTATGTGTGTGTGTGTTTGTGTGTGTGTCTTTGAGTGTGTATCCTTGCGTGTGTGTGTGCGTGTGTCCGCTTGTGTGTGAGTGTGTGTGGTTGTGTGTGTGTGTGTGTTTGTCTGTCTGTCTGTGTGTATCCTTGTGTGTGTGTGTGTGTGTGTGTGTGTGTGTGTGTGTGTGTGTGTGTGTGTGTGTGTGTGTGTGTGTGTGTGTGTGTGTGTGTGTGTGTGTGTTTTTGTCTGCATGTGTCCGTGTGTGTGAGTGACTGTATGTGTGTGTGTGTTTGTGTGTGTGTCTTTGAGTGTGTATCCTTGCGTGTGTGTGTGCGTGTGTCCGCTTGTGTGTGAGTGTGTGTGGTTGTGTGTGTGTGTGTGTTTGTCTGTCTGTCTGTGTGTATCCTTGTGTGTGTGTGTGTGTGTGTGTGTGTGTGTGTGTGTGTGTGTGTGTGTGTGTGTGTGCGTGCACGTTTCTGTGTGTGTGTGTGTGTGTGTGTGTGTGTCTGTGTGTGTGTGTGTGTGTGTGTGTGTGTGTGTGTGTGTGTGTTTATGTGTGTATGTGTGTGTGTGTGTGTGTGTGTCTGTGTGTGTGTGTGTGTGTGTTCGGAATCTTCCAGGCCCTCCAAGAAGTGTGTATGTATCATTAGGCTAATTTCACCACTGAAGAAAGATACACACTGCCAGAAGAGGGCCAGGGCCAGTAGAGGGCCAGGGGCCAGAAGAGGACAGGAGTAGAGGGCCAGGAGCCACCAGGGGACAGTAGAGGGCCAGAGGCCAGCAGAGGGCCAGGGGCCAGTCGAGGGACAGGGGCCAGTTGAGGGCCAGGGATGTGTGTGTGTGTGTGTGTGTGTGTGTGTGTGTGTGTGTGTGTGTGTGTGTGTGTGTGTGTGTGTGTGTGTGTGTGTGTGTGGAGTGTGTGTGTGTGTGTGTGTGTGTATGTGTGTGTGTGTGTGTGTGTGTGTGTGTGCGTGCGTGCGTGCGTGCGTGCGTGTGTGTGTGTGTGTGTGTGTGTAATCTTACAGGCTAATTTCCCCACTGAAGAAAGATACACACTGCTGGCCCCTGTCCCTCTGCAGAGGGCCAGGGGCCACTCGAGGGCCAGGGCCAGTAGAGGCCCAGGGGCCATAAGAGGGCCAGGGGCCAGAAGAGGGCCAGGAGTAGAGGGTCAGGAGCCAGCAGGGGCCACTTGAGGGCCAGGGGCCATTCGAGGGCCATGGGTAGCAGAGGGCCAGGGACCAGCAGGGGCCATTCGAGGGCCAGGAGGCAGCAGAGGTCCAGGGCCAGCAGAAGGCCAGAGGCCAGTAGAGGGCCAAGGGCTTACAGGGGTCAGTTGAGGGCCAGGGGGCAGTAGAGGGCAAGGGGCCAGAGGAGGGCCAGGGGCCCGCAGAGGGACAGTGGCCTGTAAAGGGTAAGGGCCCATTAGGGGGCAGCAGAGGGCCAAGGGCCAGTAGAGGGGCAGGCGGGAGCAGAGGGCAAGGGGCAAGTAGAGGGCCAGGGGCCAGTAGAGGGCCAGGGGGGCCAGTAGAGGGCCAGGGGCCAGTAGAGGGCCAGGAGCCAGCAGAGGGCCAGGGGGGCCAGTAGAGGTCAAGGGGCCAGTACAGGGCCAGGGGCCTGCAGAGGGACAGTGGCCAATAGAGGGTAAGGGTCCAGCAGGGGGCAGCAGAAGGCCAGGGGCCAGTACAGGGTCAGGGGCCAGTAGAGGGCCAGGGGGCAGCAGAGGGCCAGGGCCAGTAGAGGGCCATGGCTCCAGAGAGGGACAGGGGCCAGAACTGGGCCAGGGGCAGCAGGGGGCCAAGGGGGCAGTACTGGGCCAGGGGCCAATACAATCCTAAATGTGTTTCCAAGGTGAATGAAAGGTGCGAGGGCCCAGGGCCACAGTCCTCTCTCTTTATGCTCTTATGATGCAGGGTTTACCAGCATTTAGAGATCCTTCTCTCCCTTTAAATTGGATCTTCATGTAATTAAAACGAAAACTGAGCAAATTACTATTTTTTACCAAATTATTATTTTATTTTTCTTCCTATATTTCAAAATGTATTTATCATAAAATGTACAAAATTTTACGATTTCATTTATGAACATTAATGCAAGTGTTTGTGATCATTATAGACATGAGGGCAATTAAGCCTATGTTAAAAAAAAAGTTTGTTTTATTTGAACAAACGAACGGATTGTACAGTAACAAAATTAAATTTACACTAAATCTACACTTTAGTTATGCAGCATGCGTAGTTAAATCTAGAATATGCTACTTCCTGGTCCTTTCCTTGTCTCTATTGACCCAAAGACTTCAGGGTCTGCTGATCAGTCGGCTATGAAAGGAGAAAGTTAGATACAAAATAGATGGTATGGTCAGTTTATATAGATTCAGATGTATTAGTAGGCTAATAATAATATTTATTATAACATTAACGAATAAATGATGCAGGGAAGAATATACAAAATCTTAAGGTAGAACTTAATTGAAAAAAGTGTGTTAATCCAGCGACTCTGTGTGACTGAGCAGTCCAGATATGAGGAGTTTGCACCGCGGGCCCCCAGGGGGGAGCGAGGGCCTTGCTCCCACATGAAAGGGAGATGAAATAAAAGAGTCGATTTAATCTGCTTGAAGAGCTTTGGGGAGTTAGAGGGGGTGATCTGGAGCCATACGCATGACGAGCGGGAGGGCCCCATTGTGGCCCGAGGCTCTGAGCTATGCAGGAGAACATTGGCCCCCATTCACCCGGCTCTCTTTAATACACTCCCTCGGTCATTAAATGTGACATAGCACAAAATCTACATCGTTTAGAAGACATTATTAATGTTCAAACGGACACAACGGAGTATCAAAGAATCCATGGCAGACAGCGCTTAGCTCAAGGCGGTGGTTATTTGTGGCAGCATTCTGAAACATTTATGGTTCATAAAACCATTTGAAGCAGTTTTAAGAAACAATTTTTTTTTTGTCTTGACCAAAAAATAAAATCAGAATAATCGTGTAAACATCTCAACCTCCTCGGGTTCGCTTGAGGCCCTCCAGATCCTTCTACATTAATTATTGAGCTTTAGACAGGTAACAATAACAGCCATACAATTACAGAGCAGAGGCCTTATCTCCCAGAGTGATTAGAAAAGTGCTCGTTGCTTACGCTGTGTACACCCCTTATCTTTTCTCCCGCTTCACATTAAAGGTGCATGAGGTTTCTCTCGCTTGTATCCTCAGTCAACTCTTCTAACTTTCTGTTTCCTGCTTTTGGATTCAGGTAAGCGGGTGCACGGAGGATATTTTCTGTGCGTTCACGCAGCCTATGCACGTGCGCGCCTTACTCGTACGTGAGGCGGTTTCAGAGGCCGCATTGTCCTCGTGAATGGCAAGAAGCGGCTTCTTTTACTGATCCTTTCTCAGGCCTTTGTTATTATTATTATTATTATTATTATTATTATTATTTTTATTATTATTATTATTAATAATAATATTAATATTAATATTATTATTATTTTAACAAATTACAATAAATATAAAGATAATGATAACAATAATCATAATAATCACAACAATCATCATGTTAACAATAATCATGATAACACCAATATATTAATCTTACAATCAGAATATATCAAAATAAACATTTTGTAGTCCTAAACGGTGCTTGTCCCCACGGCTATAGGGTTAGGCCACGGTCCCCTGAATCATTCCTCGTCCTCATTTTGCTCAGCCTTTGTGCAGCAGAACTGCTCTCCGAAGGCTAGCTGAATCCTAAACAGGTTGCCTCCTTCATGGAGGCAGAGCTGCTTCTGAGCCGCCTTTTGTCCCCCGAGTCTCAATGGACTCCCGCCTCAGTCTCCAAGTTCATCCCAAAGTGTCCGCTTGTTTGCGTCTTTGTTAGACGGATTGGCTCTCCAAACACTGATCATTGATCCATTGATCCATTGATCCATTGATCAGCTCATCTGGGGACGCGCACTGTAAAACGGCCCCAAGGGACGCGCTTCAGGTCCTCCTCCTGATGGATAAATCTAAGTTCTCCACTGCACGTCTGCAATAGTCCTGCGCTGAATGTCCATCTATTCAACAGACGAGCAGGCTACACAAATAATATAAAGCAGAATATTATAATATCAAAATAATGTGTAATAATGGGACTAATTGGCCTCATGCTATAAAGGTTGCTAGGCTGCAACCAACATCAATTTCAAGAACTCAGTTTGTAAGCACTTATTCATAATAATAATAGTAATAATAATAATAACAACAATAATTATTATTATTATTATATCTGTTATTATAATTATAATTATTATTATCATTATCGTCTCATCTCATTTTCGTGAAAATATCATTATTGTTATCATTATAATTATTTCAACGAATAACAATAATCATAATAACTACCAGAATAATAAAAAAATAAAAAAACAATCATAATAGTAAAAATAAGATAACAACTTACAAATCTTACATATATATTTTTTTTTATATTTATAATTTTTATATATATTTTTTGATGCATAGGATATAAATATATATATACATATATATATATATATATATATATATATATATATATATATATATATATATATATATATATATATATATATATGTTGATAATAATATTCATTGATATCTTCCCTGGTCCCCCTCAGCTCCGACGAGCCTCTCAACGGGATGGAAACCCACGCGCTGCTGCAACCCACGCGCACACACGCATACACGCACGAGCGCAAAGCATCCACAAGTGCACGTCTGCATCCACAGACACACAGTGCAGAGCGCCGCTCCTGCAGAGGCGGCGGCCAGCGGTCCGCTCTACGGCGGCCCTCACGGGAGGACAAGGTCGATCAAGAGCTCAGAACCAACGAGCGACCGAGCGGCCCCATCAGCCTCACATAGCACCGCTCCCCCCGGGGTTCACCCTGACGCAGCCCCGCTTCCCCCGGGGTTCAGCCTCACGCAACCCCTTCACAGTTGCTCCGAGTCCCGCAGAATTGACTAATATACCTCCCCATAGCTCACATCATGATCCAATGAGGGCACATTTCGTTGCATTGCGTTTTGAACATTAACAGCGAAAAGTGTTCAGCAGTATGAGAGCAGCAGCAGATAGTCAGGGTAAAGCTCTCTTACATCTGTCACCCAGGATCCCCTCGATGCTGTGTTTGGCCCGCCGCTCGCTCTCCTCCAGCTCCTTGCTCTCCACCTCCTCCTCCTCCTCCTCCTCCAGCTTCCCGCCAAACTTACAGCGCACGATGCGACTGATGGAGCCCTCTGGGAGGGGGGGGGGGGGGGGGGGGGGGGGGGGGCGTAAAATGACATAAATATCAAAACAACTTCTGAAAACCTTGATATTATCACTAATACATAGAGCACATGGTACAGTCATGCAGCGAAGACTACATGGAACAACAAGACGAAGACAAGTATGTAGGCTATGTAGTATGCACAAGTAGGCCTATGTATTGGCATCAGGTTGAACATAACAAAAGAAAGCCAGTTTGTTAATGATTGGTGACCTGGTGACGGCGGGTTTGATCGAGGTGTTCAGAGGGCCTTCTGAAACCACTCTGCCCCCCGTGTGGAAACACAAGGAACCCCACAGGGGTCCTCTACCTACCGCTCACACATGCACTCCTCCAGTAAGTTCCAGTCTCCCAGCTCAACATACCTGGGTTGTCTCGCTTGTACTCCTCTATCCGTTTCTCCCCATCCGCAGCGGCGCCCTGCTGGAGACACAAACACGTGGTCAGCTCCAGAGGTGGGCATCGGAAACACATGGATCACAGCCTCCACGGTGGAGTGGGTCCTGAGGACCCTCTTGAGATGTCCGGTACCTTGGACTTGCTCCCGCCGATGGCCCCGGGCCGGATGGATCCCGTCTCCTGGTACCGGCACAGGATCTTGGACACGCAGCCGTGAGACACGCGTAGCTGACGGGAGATGACGCAGGGCCGGACACCGTGGTGGGCCATCTCCACGATCTGGTGGCGGATGTGGTTGGGCAGGGGTCGGCCGTTGATGAACACCCCTCCCAGCTGGTTCACACGCCCCTGTCCCAGCGGGGAGGAGACTGGACAAGAGGACGTGATAACTGATGGCGGAATACCTGGTGCCACTAACACTTTACACTTACACTTTACATTTTACTTTACTACACCTCATTACATATTTTTACTTACTACCTCTGTTTTAGCTTCTTGTTACTTACTCTATTTGATTTGAATTTATTATTTATTATTATTGAAGTTTATTATTGTATATTTATAATTTTTCTGCTTTTTATCTTTCATAATTTTTTACTTATCTTTATTTACTTTATCTTGCATTGTTATATGTTTCTGTTGAGGAACCAACTCTAAGAATTGTACTCTTGTGTACTTGATTCTGATAAATAATCAGATTCGGAATAACATCAAGGATAGAATATCTGCTCTACGCTTTAGGTCAGAAACCAGCTGGAATGATGCGTCTCAAACCTGCGGAGAGTGGAGAATAAGAACTTTAAAATAAAGGGTAAACTTGAATTTATTTGACTCAACTATTTTCCTCAAACCATTATACACCACCGAGAGAGACGGAGAGATGGACTGCGTTCAACGAAGGAGTCCCTATGTCCTTTTCCTTTTTGTGTTTTGTATCTTATTTAATTTCGAAGTTCAACAATTAGAATCAGAATTATTTTTATAACATTTTATTTTACAAGTACACAAGGGTACAATTCTAAGGCTTGGTTCCCCAAGAGCAACATAGCAGCAACTATACAAGATAAAATAAATAAAGATAAGTTAATAGAAAACAAGTCAAAGTAAGTAGTAGAAGTTGTAGTGGTACATTAACCCCTTAAATATATGTCATTTAGCAAGTGTAATTGAAAGATACCCTACTATATATTGTTCATATGTCCCATTCGGAAAGGCGCGCCTGATGTCTTTACCTTCCAGAGGGAAGCCGGTGCGGGGGTAGTTGTGAGCCAGCGTGGGGCGCATCATCCTGGGGATGCCTCAACGACCCCGTCCCCCGGCGGAGTCCTGTGGACTGGTTTACCTAATGGTTTCCAATAGAAATAAAAGTTCCTTCAACAAAGGCTCCCTGACGTTGTTGAGCTCCGAACCGGTTATCCAAAGTCGCGCTTTCCCGAAAAGAACCGTAGTGTCCGGGTGTGAGCTCCTGCCTCTTCACGAGCTGCGCCGAATAATAAAAGTGAGCAGATCTTGTTTTCTTAGTGCTTAATGTGGAGAGAGAGAGCAGATCTGTTTTTCTTAGTGCGTAATTTGGAGAGAGAGAGCAGCTGAGTGTCCGGAACGGCGGAGGCACAGCAGCAGAAGGCAGCGCCGCGGTCAGTGTTGTTTGTTGACATGGTCCAGAGTGAGAGGAGGAGATGGTCCAGAGGAGATCAGTACTTCTTAGTGCACTCTCTCAGTGTGTCTCTCTCCTTCAGTTTGTTGATCTCCTATTGGTGGAGCTTGACGCTCGGTCCAGGGCGCTGCGTAACGATTGGTCCATAATGAGAGAGTCGCTGCTTGAATAAGCTCTCACACTACTGCCTCACACAGACCCGGGGTTAGATCGATGACCTTTCAAGACAGATGTCATTCCGATAAACCTTGCCACAACTTAATAGATCCTTGGATACGAATGATTATACAATCAAACTAATACAGAAAAAAAACATAAAACAAATGCATAATCTTCGGTGATTGTAATCGGGAACATTTTGTGGATTTTGCCCAGATTTCATCAAATGAGTTTCCAGTTTAATGCCTTAACCCGAGGAATTTTAAGGTCCCCATAACACCTCCGGTGTTATGGGGACTGTAACCCGTGGAATGGACTGTAGGTATCAAGAACAACGGAGGAATGGACTGTAGGTCTCCAGAACAGTTAAACCAGAGGCATGGACTGTAGGTCTCCACGCCAGAACACTTAAACCAGAGGAATGGACTGCAGGTCTCCACGCCAGAAAACTTGCAGAGGAATGGACTGTAGGTCTCCAGAACCCCTTAACCAGAGGAATGGACTGTAGGTCTCCACTCCAGAACACTTTAACCCGAGGAATGGACTCTCCAGAACACCTTAACCCGAGGAATCGACTGTAGGAATGGACTAAATTGGTCTCCTGAAAACTTTGGAGGAATGGACTCTCGGTCTCCAGACGGGCCAACTCGGCCCAGTGGGTCGCGCGTCCCAGCGGCGGTTGACGCCAGGGAGGCCCGAAAGCACGACTTTATGGTGTTTGAATTTAATATTGTGATAACTGTAATATCAGCTAATGGACGGACCTCTGGTACAATGAAGGGGATATAATGTGGCATGGTTTCTAAAGGGTACCTGTTTACATGTTTCTTTTCCCTATTTCATTCGAATTGGCGCGTTTAGGTGGATTTAATTTCCACACTGAAAGTTGATATGTTGAATATATCTAAATATCTTTCGAAGGGTTGATTTGCACAATTTAAGCAATAATACGGTATTACTCTGTGAAATAGGCTATAAATGTGCCCAAAACTAAATCAAACATTTTCTTAACTATTTCAGTACTTTTTTTTAGAAAGACTGAATCGAAACCACTTCACCTTGCTTGGGTTATAATTTAAGTCAATATCACCTTAGGTGTTATCAATAATATAGCCTACCATTCAATAAAAACACATACAAACACTTACAACATTCCACATGACAGGGTCTGAGGGCACATTTGGCTTCATTTGGACTTCAGATTGTTCTTCAAACCTATGTCGTTCCTTTAATGATCATGTCCCTCTTTTGGAATTTGGGGGTTGGGAGCAGGGGAAGCTGGGTGCCTTCAACCGGATAAACATATTATTTCATTTTTAACCACACGCATTTGCATACGGATACATAAGGGGTTTAAATACAATTTGTAGGGAATTTACAAATTGACAGAGACATTTGTGCCGCTTTAGATATTTAGATATTCTGCCAACAATATCTCCTGAAGAGATCAGATATTCTTCTATGTCATGCATTTAACGGGAAATCTTAACAGCTAAAACATCTGGTTAACTGGCCCCTCGCTGTCATTGAAAGGTTTTCTCTTTTGGCTTAGAGCGTTTTCTCTGAAGCCCAATAGTTGACTAGCTTGTAAATATAAAAATCATATTATTATATCAAATAAAACTATTTATTTGGAGCCGTTGCACGTGTCTGAGAGCATTATGGACAGACAGGTTGATGGATTGACTGATGGAGCTCCTTGCATAAGTAATCTACACCTTATAACCTATCATAACTTCAAACCTCTGTTTTAGTTTCTCTTATTATTACTTAGCCTAGGCCTACTTTATTAGGGGTCTCTGCAGCGAAGTTGCTTGGTCCCCTATTGTTATGTAACGGGTTTCTTTCCCCTCAAATTCTGTAAACGTCATACTGCACCCTATACCGTAAGTCGAAAACGCTGGAAATGTTCAGGTATGGTTACCAATAACCCCTACTACCCATAAACCACAATTGGTGGTACTGCACCCAAAGGTGGCGCTACTGCAAAAAAATCATGAATTAGGCTTACTCACACGCATCTTTTTCACCCTGGTCTTCTGCTCTAAAAATGTTTACTTTTCCCACAATTTCTATGTGACCATTTTGTTATTGTATAAATACCATACGGCTATCATTAGGTGGTTACCATTAATTTTCAGATCTATACTATTTTAAGAAAGCCCTTCATTATTTTGTGAAATGCGTGCTTGGAGTTTTCTTGATGTTGTGTGCTTGTCAATCGACATTTTCTCCATGTGAATGAGGCTTTATGCAGATTGGCTTTCTTAAAATAGTAAAGATATGAACATTTGCACTGATAATGTTAACCACCTAATGATAGCCGTATGGTATTTATAGCCTACAATAAGAAAATTAAAATGGTATAGGCAAAATGGGTTGAGACTGTGGACGTTTGGCTTTCCTATGAAATTGTGGGAAAAGTCCACATTTTTAGAGCAGAAGACCAGGGTGAAAAAGATGCGTGTGAGTAAGCCTAATTCATGATCTTTTTGCAATAGCGCCACCTTTGGGTGCAGTACCACCAATTTTGGCTCATGGGTAGTGGGGGTTATTGGTAGCCATACCTGAACATTTCCAGAGTTTTCGACTTACGGTATAGGCTGCAGTATGACGTTTACAGAATTTGAGGGGGAAAAAAAACGTTACATAACAATAGTGGACCAAGCAACTTCAGAGTTGCTTGGTCCACTGCAGAGACCCCTAATAAAGTTGGCTAAGTAATAATAAGAGAAACTAAAACAGAGGTTTGAAGTTATGATAGTTTATGAGGTGTAGATTACTTATGCAAGGAGCTCCATCAGTCAATCCAGATTGGCCCACTCCCCAGACTGGGGCAGGGGAGCTCCTTGTTGTCAAGTAAGATCAACCGGTTCGGCTTTATGGATATTACAGCCAGCGTCCGAGCGTGAGAAGCGAAACATAATGGTTTCAGCCAACGTGGTGTACAAAACTAACTTCTAGTCAGGCCTGAGGAGCCCACATTCTTTCTGTGTGTGCGTGCCTCCTGAGCGCCAGAAGATGGCGCGCTGGAGCAGTTTACTATTGGAATAAGAAACTGCCTCCTGAATTAAATCAAAATCAACTCAATGGCTATTCAGCTTTTCTTTATTACTGAAATGAGTTAATGTATTTAAAACATCACGTAAGGATAAGGATAATTTCTCTGTGCAAATAAATATTTGTACCGTAACAACCATAACAACAACCACCAGAAATTCCCATACAACATGTTCTATAGGTCCTCTTAAATAAATGCAATAAGCTTACATGGGTTTTTCTCAAAATACACTCTTTAACTTGTGGCAAATAACAGACTGAAAGTGCATTACGTTAAATAAAAGGTTTTAAGCAGGCATTAAGGTCAATCTGGCAAAATATGTAATACGTGCTGTGACAGAAACACACGTTATTGAACCAGGAAGTACATGTAGGCCAACGGTCTGAGTCCTGACACTCTGAGAGAGCGTCCGTCTGCTGTAGGGTCCGTACTCTGTACAGAGGACTGTGGCGTCTCTGACACCGTGGAAGAGGAGACATTACAGAGGACCGTGACGTCTCTGACACCGTGAAGGAGGAGACATTACAGAGGACTGTGACGTCTCTGACACCATGAAGGAGGAGACATTACAGAGGACTGTGACATCTCTGACCCCGTGGAGGAAGTGTTTTGGTGTATTTCTAAATCTCTCTTTGGCTTCTAAAACACTCCTCGCCAATATCGTAAATACTGAGCTCAGCCTCCCTTACAAACCTTGTTTTCCAAAACCCTGAAAATAGATTAAAAAATAAATAAAACGGCAACAATTTCAACAATGATAATAAGGATTACAGTAAAAAGAATACATTTTCTCCGGATATAAATAAATAAACCCAGAGATGGAAGGCTGAGAATACCCTGTCTGCTACGTCTCTGAACACCTGTCTGATCCCCTCTGACCGCCTGTCTGGTCCCCTCTGACTGCCTGTCTGGTCCTCTCTGACCGCCTGTCTGGTCCTCTCTGACCACCTCTGGTCCCCTCAGACCGCCTGTTTGGTCCTCTCTGACCACCTGTCTGGTCCTCTCTGACCGCCTGTCTGGTCCTCTCTGACCGCCTGTCTGGTCCCCTCTGACAGCCTGTTTGGTCCTCTCTGACTGCCTGTCCGGTCCTCTCTGAGTGAAGAACAGTTTCTCAACAATCACAGTATCATGTGACACGGCCTGATTGACCATTTCCAGTGGCCAGTGCGTTGATTGATTGATTAGATTGAGCATTTCATTGGTCAGCAGACTGATTGGGTGATTGAATGGAGCATGTCATTATTCTGTAGACTGATTGGATTGAGCATTTGATTGGTAGGTAGACTGATTGAATTGAGCATGTCATTGGAAGATGGATTAGGTGGTGGCCGCAGGTCACTTTGGAGATTAACAACGGGGAGAGGCACACAGGCGGAGAGACTCAGCAAACTGTCCAACTGTCTCCCGCCTGTACTCGGTGTATGCATGCAAAACCCATGACCCTATGGGTGGGATCAAACACAGCTGCAATGAACTGGTTCCTCACCAAGGACACTGATGAGAACAGGAGAGCATAGAGATCAGAGGATTGTTTGACCCGAGGGACTGTCTGTACCCATGAGTATTTACAGTTAAGATGGTGGATCCCATAATGTTTAACAATGAAAGCCAAACTAAATCCAGCTTCTTCATAGAGAATGTGTTATCATTTGCAGCTCTACTATGTAGGTGAAAGCTAGAAGAGTGAACGACAATATCATATACAGTGAGCGGTACGGAATATGCAATATCTTCCAGGAGAGGTTTTGGTCACACTCAAATAAGCACTTCTCTTCTTCATCAAGCCATCCACCACAGTTCAGTGCTTGACCAAAAAACAGTCTGAATCCCTCACTACAGGGAGCCCAGTGCTCACATCACAAGGCCCTGGGGTGTTTTGATATCATTGAAAGGCAATCTTTGTTAGATATATAGGTTCCTAGAAAAGGGTAAAGGAAGTAGGAATATCAGTATCCAGTATTACACACACACACACACACACACACACACACACACACACACACACACACACACACACACACACACACACACACACACACACACACACACACACACACACACACGAACACACAAAAAAATAAAGGGGCCGTTCTCGTGACAGACCCTATAGCTGCGGATCAGGCATTCCTCCGGGAGCTGTTGGTGGCTGTCGCGCGCCCCCCCGTCTCGTGCTCGGCGGGTCTGTATTTGAGCCAGCATATGAGCCACGTGACCACCACGGAGAACATGGCGAGGATGCTGGCCACGGACAGGCAAATGGGCCCGGCCGGGGAGGGGGGGCTGCCGTGGCTGTGCACGAAGATCAGGCCCATGAAGAGCAGCACGAGCATGGACAGGAAGGAGAAGACGACGCACACGCAGCCCGTGGTCAGCGCCACGCGCTTACAGCTCTGGCAGCTGTCGTAGTCTCGCACCGAGTCCCGCGAGAGGGTGGTGGCAGTTGACACGGGGTCGGAGGTGGTGGTGGAGGAGGGGGTGGCCTGGTCACCGCCGGACACCTCCTCCTCCCGCCGCAGCGCCACCAGGGCCGGGTGCAGCGGGGGCGGGTAGAGCGGCAAGGCGTCCTGCGGCAGGGGGTCCGAGTCCATGTAGAGCGGGAAGTCCTCTGTCACCTTGGTGTTGTTGGGCAGGTTCTGGATGCGGTAGTCCGGCACGGGCGTCCGGTGGCGGCACACCGGGCAGCTGACGCGCCACGGCCGCTCTTCGCGCAGGTGCAGCGCGGTGAGACACTGCTCGCAGAAGGTGTGCACGCACTCCAGCAGCTTGGGCGCGCGGCGGTCCAGGTCGAAGTAGTTGTAGCAGATCTTGCACTCGTACTCCTCGTAGGGGAATGGGGGCTGATGGTCCCGGCGGGGGGGCGCTGCCTCTACCTCCGCCATCATGTCATCCCTGGTCATCCCCTCCTCGGTGAACAAAGGGAGATGGAGGCGCGCGGTGGTGACGGTGTCTCTGGTCTCCCCCTGTCGGAGACACGTCACATCATTCCGCTATGGATGCATCGTGGCCGTGTTGTTATTGTATATCATCCCCACGATGTCCGGTCAAAGCACCCGAACGACTTCTCCTCCCCCCCTCCCCCCCGCGCCTCTGATCGGGGGTCTGCAGACGGAAATAGCCTTCCGATCTGATCCGCTTGCTGCTGGATATTGATGATGTAATGCGAGCGATGGCAGAGCGGTTGAACACAGACAAGCAGAGAGAGAGAGAGAGAGAGAGAGAGAGAGAGAGAGAGAGAGAGAGAGAGAGAGAGAGAGAGAGAGAGAGAGAGAGAGAGAGAGAGAGAGAGAGAGAGAGAGAGAGAGAGAGAGAGAGAGAGAGAGAGAGAGAGAGAGAGAGAGAGAGAGAGAGAGAGAGAGAGAGAGAGAGAGAGAGAGAGAGAGAGAGAGAGAGAGAGTGTCTCGTGGATGATGTCCAGTCCCGTTCTCGTCTCTCTCGTATATTCTAACAACCACTATTTATTTTGATCTCAAAAATAGCAGCTATAATTATGTTGGTAAAGGTTAGCCTACTTCAAACATTAGGCTAGGCTACTACTTATTATCCCATGACGTTTACCGTTTGTCGGAACTACACCGATTATTTATCATGATATAATCCTATAAACATCTTGCTTCATGCTGATGTCAACCCCTCTGTTTTTACAGATATCTGCCAATGGATGACAAGCTAATGAATCATTAACGTCAGCACATCGGTACAGTTGCCTGACAACGCGAGGTGGAGGTCTACATAAATCAGTCTCGGTTGCTTCATTGAGACTCGTTGCAGCCCTCCTCCATCTCCTCCACACCCTCCCCCTCCAGCTCCAACCCTTCCCCTCCCTCCACCTCCATCCCCTCCAACCCCTCCACCTCCACCCCCTCCACCTCCGAGCCAGCTTCACCCCCTCCACCCCCTACAACTCCACCCCCTCCACCTCCGGGTCTAAGCTCCACCCCTCCACCTTCGGGTCTAAGCTCCACGCCCTCCACCTCCAGGTCTCAGCTCCAACTCCTTCACCTTTACCTCCTCCGGATCTAAGCTCCACCCCTTTCACCTTCGGGTCTAAGCTCCACCCCCAACACCTTCTTGTCTAAACTCCACCGCTACACCTCCTCCGGGTCTAAGCTCCACCCCTTCCACCTCCGGGTGCTCAACCCCCTTCACCTCCGGGTATAAGCTCCAAGAGATGGTCTCCTCCAGGCAGGCACGGTGCCAGGATTCCAGTTGTGGATGGGCCAGACTAATTGTGGGTGTTCCTTAAATTAAAAAAAAAAATTAAAAATTAACCTAATACAAATGACTAATACTGTTATAATATCTATACATAATAGCTTGATACTCTTTAAATATTTTGTTGCATTGTAAAAAGTTTCGGTGCATAGGACGGACCTATCCGCGATCGCTCCTTTTTACACTGCCAAGCCGGTTCGGTCGCGTCTTGGCACGAAGGAACGTTCTTCTGCGTCTTTCTCGTAGATCGCACTATCCTCCAACGTCTTTGTTAGATGCGGCTGCATCACCTTCTCTCCCATGATGGTCAGCATCTCGCGGATTTCACCGTCTCTCAAGAACTGCTCATCTTGATATCGCTGCGTTATTGTCTCTGTTGTAGAGACAACGCACTCTATAGATCCAAGGCCTATAGACTGTAGTGGTCAGGAATCTAATATTTCCCTCATAGTTTAGTTATGCTCGTATTCGAGCGGCCGATTATTTCAGAATTCTATTTAATTGTTTTAAGTTTTCAACAATATTTCGATATCATTAGCAACAGACTGAGCTTGTCTTATTATTATGCAAAGAAGATGCATTCAATTGTAGCCTAGGCTTGTACGAGATAATAACTAATAGGCTACTATAACCTACCACGATTTCACGGTCATCCATGAAGATAACTAGCCTGGCACCGCCCATATATCTACTTCTAATACTACTACCTCAATTTTCATTTCACTTCAGTACTAGGTCTGGGTCTGCTTAATATGAATGCGTTCCATGGAAACCAGATTTCTGGCGGTCCAATCAGCGAACAGAGGGAGTGGCTGAGAACGATGACGTCTAGGTCGCGCGCCAGTTTCAGTTGTAGTCAGAGGAAGACAATGGAGAAGGATACGAGAGAAGCTATTCGGTCTGTTGTGGGATTGCTGCCGAAAATTGATAAATTAAAGCCAGAGCAAGAACATGCTTTGCAGAGTTTTGTTGGTGGCCATGATGTTGTGGCGCTTCTCCCCACCGGGTTCGGGAAAAGTTTGATTTTCCAGCTGGCTCAGTTAGCGGTGTAGGAGCCGGTCCCGTCGCATGACATACGTCACAACCAAACGCTATGCGATTGGTTATGGCAGATCCAGAGTGGCACTGGGCAGATCCAATCATTTTAAAACATCTACAGACACCCGCCGCCTCCAAGTGAGTGAACGTTTGTCAATTGAGCCGTTCCAGTCCTTCTGAACAAATGAAATGAGGTACGATGGTTTGGTAGGACCACCAGGCTAGAAGATAACAGCTCTTTAAGGCAAATCGGATCAAGCATCAATATCAACAAAGATTGCTGCATTGCATAAATAAAAAGCATTTCAGAATATGTATTTTTTTTTTCAAGAAAAGGAGGCAGGCATAACGCCGTGCCTGCCTCCAGGGCAGAGGACCTCCATCCTCGGCCCAACATCAAACCCAGGGTGCTTATAGCTTGCAGGAGTGTTCCAACAACTCTTCCACCTCTCTCTGAGGCTGAAGGTGTCCAAGCGGTGGAAGACCTCCTTCATTGTTCCGGTGCCTATAGCACATCCCAGCTCTCTCAATGAAGGCCAGTGGTGCTGATCCCTCACATCGTGAAGGCCTTCAAGAGACTGGTTCTGCAGCACCTTAGGACCCAGGTGTGTGACTCCATGGACCGACAGCAGTTTGCGTACGAGGCCCAGACCCCATCAGGGGGATCATCTACCCACCACCATGTCTAGACCCAATCAGGGGGATCATATCCATAGTCACCCCACCACCAGGTCTAGACCCCATCAGGAGGATCATCTCCTGCATACTGTATGGATCCATCCCATGAAGAGTCATTTATGTATAATCGCTAAATGTGTTCAATAAATGTAATGGTTCATTTGAACACCAGTCCCTCCTGGCTGAATAAAGCCAACAACATAATTTCCTTCAGATTCATGGTGAACACCTCTGTGTCTAAAGGTCACACCTCTACCTCCTGTAACTCCGCCTCCCGAGGACGCACCTTTCCTCCCGTAGCTCCGCCTCCTGAGGACGCACCTGACCTGGAGTAGCTCCTCCTCCTGAGATCGCACCTGTACTGCCGTAGCTCCGGCTCCTGAGGACGCACCTTACCTGCCGTAGCTCCGCCTCCTGAGGCCGCACCTGTCCCGCCGCTCCTCGCTCTGCATTCTGCACGTGAGGGCTCTCGACGCAATTACGCTCACACACAGTTCCCGGCTCGGTGTTGTGGTGCCACCATGTCAGAGTGGCTGGATTACCTGAACGACTCGACCCTCGTCGCTCGCTTCCAGAGACAATGCGGGCTCGTTCTGTCCGACGCCGGCCCCCGGGACAGCGGGGGGAGCACGGGGAAGGACCACCCGCTGCGATCCGTCACACAGCGGGCCGGTATGACACATGGACACGTGTCGGAGAACTTGCATCCGCAGAATTCTCCCGAACATAACCAAAAGATGAACGGATACAAAGGGAATGAACACGTAAGTTGTCGAAAACAGAATTCGTTATGATCCGTGTGACCTGCTTTTCTGGTTTGTCCACCTCCATCCCGCTCTGCTTTGAGATGGTCAACCCGATAGGCTGGTGGCCTGCTATTGTTCCAGCGATCTTCTCGGTTCATTCACATTCCTCTACCTCTAATGCAACCCAGCTAGAACTCCTTTTGCATTTAAAAAAATAAATTGACATAATATTCTCAGGTACTTTTTAATATAACTTGTATTTGAGAGTTTCCATTGTAGCTAAATAGATCGTTATCCTGAAGAACAATTATTAGGCTATTAAAAAATACAAGCTTCCCGCTTTAGTCAAATAGTCCAAAATAGTTTTGCTATGCCAGAAATTTGCCATTCATTCAACTCAACCTGAATGAATTCTCTGGATCAGTGTGTCGTTACTCATTGCTAACCATTATGAGGGTTAACCATAAAGCAACTGGCAGCTTTGAGTTTACCACGAAAGCATGACTATACAATTGCAAGATGGTAAAAGATGTACGGTGTCTGTGCTGCATGATGAGACGGAGAACACATTGAGGAACGATTGTAGTGTTATTAGTGTTCTAGTGTGGGCTTTCAGCAGTAGAAGATCCTGGAAGCACAGCAGGCTGCAGACCTCAAAGGTGTCCACTTGTAGATTGACCAGAGCGGAAGACAAACCAATATGAGGACTGTGGTTCTCCAACCACAATAACGTGCCAAACATGTGTTCGCTATTTTATTGTGGTTCTACAACCACAATAACATGCCAAACATGTGTTTGCCATGTTGTTGTGGTTGTAGGACATGGCTAACACATGTGTTCGCTAAATCAATAACAGTTAAAGGAAAGTAGCAGGTAGAGACAATAGTGACAGGGTTGAACTGTATTATCAACCACTCTAGA
This sequence comes from Gadus morhua, assembly GCF_902167405.1. NCBI lineage: Eukaryota > Metazoa > Chordata > Actinopteri > Gadiformes > Gadidae > Gadus > Gadus morhua. The sequence goes on from NC_044063.1 coordinate 29,807,704, forward strand.
TGATCAAATCAAAGGCCTTGCCAGGTGTTGTTACTGGTAGAATTCATATATTGCATTGAGAGTCAGAAAATGTAAGAACAATGTACACCTGTAACATTTACATTAAAGGGGACATATTATACCACCAGGTGTGAGTGTGATTAGCCTAACAAGCCGTTTCGAAAATCTGCCCCATATGACATCACTAGTGGGCGTGTCCACCTAGATCTGTGCTGGATAGATGAGCAACGTCTACTTCAGTCCACTGGGTAGGCTGGTAGACTAATCCATCCAGCACAGATCTAGGTGGACACGCTCACTAGTGATGTCATATGGGGCAGATTTTCGAAACAGCTTGTAAGGCTAATCACAGTCACACTTGATGGTATAATATGTCTCCTTTAAAGATCCAATGGCATGAAAATTTCACTTTCTGAGGTTTCTTACATTAATATAAGTTCCCCTAGCCTACCTATGCTACCCCAGTAGCTAGAAAGTTCGTTGGTTGTAAAAAGAGCACTAGGAATTCTGCTACACCTTTGAAAAAACGAATCTCAGACACGCCGTTTGGGAATTTTCCACGTACGTCGTCATAAGGGGAGATGCCACATCCCCTTTCTCTGCCTTGCCAGCCCAGAGAATTTGGCCCGCAAATGAGCTGTGTGTGTGTGTGTGTGTGTGTGTGTGTGTGTGTGTGTGTGTGATTACACACACTGTAACGCAAGTGTTGTACACTTCTTTGGATGACCGTTCTGATGTTGGTGTTATGGCGCATAACACGTCGGTTCTTTGACGTCTCTGGTATTTCCACAACAAGACTGTATTTGGTGTTATCTAAGCCATAATTGAGATTCGCTGCTCGCCGCCCGCTGCCGCGAGGCACCACCACCACAGAGCACCACCGCCCGGCAGCGGGCAGCGGGCAGCCGGCAGAGCGCGGTTCAGTCTACTTCAGATTGATGTGGAAGTGGAAAAACCAGAGACGTCGGAGAACACAATGCAGTCGTTTGTGATTCATAATATTGTCTGGAGGCGCAAACAGCTTTTGGCCGTGATAATATGTATTATATGATATGTATTATATGATATTATTTAAATATAGAGCTCCAGGACTGTAACGCAAGTGTTGTACACTTCTTTGTTATTTAGATAACCGTTCTGCTGTTGGTGTTATGGCACATAACACGTCGGACTCTCGTCTCTGGTATTTCCAGAACGAGACTCGTAGTGGGGGTTATCTCAGCCATGTTTGAGAAGGAATTGGGGGAAAATAACTTTGGCTTTGACTCCCTGAAGTACATGGAGGAAAAAGGGATTGTTGCCCGTGAATGTCTTCCGCTTGAGCCCCGCTTCCCGCTGCCCACTTCCCGTGGTGCCTAAGCGCTGCCCGCTGCCGAGGCGGGGATCCCTCTGCAGCGAGGCTCAGGCGGGAGACAATCGGGGCAACAATCCCTTTCGCCTCTATGTCATGGTTCAGTCTACTTCAGATTGATGTGGAGACGTCGGAGAAGCTGACGCAGTCGTTTGAGATTCATGATATCGTCTGGAGGCGCACACAGCTTTTGGCCATCATAATATATATTATATGATATAGGTATCTATGTATAATATGATATTATTTAGATATAGTGCACCAGGACTCCCACCGGAGCACCCGAAGTGTTCTAGAATATTTACAGAACACAACCAAAGGCTGTGTGCGCTTGCCATTGCAATGCATCCACTGTGAACCGAGCGCATGGTACCGTGGAAGCGTGCTACTCAGGGCCACACCCCAACCCTCCTCCTTGACCCGCCTCTCTCCTCCTCATTTGCATTAAAGCTACAGATACCAAAACGGCATGTTTGGGGAAAGCTCCATGTGCGACCTGCTTGCAGTGGCTGTAATTCTGCACCACGGCTGAATTTTGGGAACGTCTTCAAATACTGTGTTAGGGGCCCGATAATATCTATATTAAAGCATCCATAAAGTAGCATGCCATAGGACCTATAACATTTAGGGCATTTAGCAGACGCTTTAACCAAAGCAACTTACAATAAGTACATTTGTCATAAGAAAGTGAAACAATATATCGCTGTCGGTACAATAAGGATTTTCATAGAACCAATTGCAAAGCACTACGAATTGTTAGGTTAACCCATTCCCCATATACAACAAAGATAGCTAGGATAAGATAGGCTACTACATAACTATGTACTATAGCTAAATACGACATACATAAGTGCGTACATTAAAGTCATAAAGTGCCAGGACGCACAACACACAACACGTATGAGGGGTGGGACAGGGTGGCTGTGCAGAGTCTAGATGAACTCTGAACAGGTGAGTCTTAAGGCTTTTACGGAAGCTGGTGTGCAACTCTGAAATCCTTACTTTGGCAGGGAGCTCGTTCCACCACTGCGGTGCCAAATCAGAGAAGAGTTGTGACTTTGATGATCGACTTTTACTTGCTCTTAGCGTTGACGTTACCAGACGTCCAGCGGAAGTAGTTGAGCGGAGCGCTCGAGCTGGGATGTGTGATTTGACCAACGCTTGGAGGTAGGCAGGGGCAGTCCCTTTGACTGCCTTGTAAGCCAGTACTATCGTTCAATCTGATACAGGCTACTACAAGGAGCCAGTGGAGGTCCCTGAAGAGGGAGGTCACATAGGGGACGGTAGGTTGAACACAAGGCGCGCTGCAGCGTTCTGGATATGCTGCAAAGGTATAATTGCCCAGGCAGGGAGTCCAGCCAGGAGCGAGATGCTGTAGTCGAGGCGCGAGATGACGAGCGCTTGGACCAGGAGCTAAGCTGCTTTCCTCATGAGGAACGGCCGGATCCTGCGGATGTTGTAGGGGCAAATCTGCAGGATCGGGCCATCGTAATGATGCTTGCGGAGCAGCAAAACGTATTGTCCAGAACCACACCGAGGTTTCTGGCAGTTGGTGATGGAGATACAGCGATGTTCTCAACAGTGACCAGTAGGTCTGTGTGAGGGCATCTTTCCCTTGCATTAGTAGGAGCTCGTTCTTGTTGAGGTTAAGCTTCAGGTGATGGGTAGTCGTCCAAGTGCTGACATCTGCCAGACATTCTGAGATGCATGTTGCAATCAGGGTATTGTCGGAGGAGGGGAAAGGGAGGAATAGCAGAGTGTTGTCAGCGTAGCAGTGATAGGAAAAACTGTGATGTGATTACAGAGCCTAGGGATCTGGTATATAGGGAGAACAAAAGGGGTCCCAGTTGACACTGGTGCCTTGAGAGACACCAGTGTCAAGAGTGCAGGGTTTGGACAAGGAGCCATTCCATGTGACCCGAAAGGTGCAATTCGTCAGGTAGGATAGGATGTGAATCAGGATAGCGCAGAGTCAGCAATGCCGAGTTCGGCGAGAGTTGTGAGGAGGATCTGGTGGTTCGCTGTGTCAAACGCCACGGTCAGGTAGAGGATAATGAGAATCGATGAGAGGGACGAGGCTCTAGCAGCACCGAGTGACTCAGTCACAAAGAGAGCTGTCTCAGTGGAGTGTGCGGCCTTGAAGCCTAAATGATGAGGGTAAAGCAGCTTGTTGTGTGACAGACAGGAGGACAGTTGGTTAACAATGGCAAGTTCTAGTGTTTTAGAAAGGATTGAAAGAAGAGATATCGGTCTGTAGTTGTGAATGTCGGTGTTGTCAAGGGTCGGTTTCTTGAGGAGCGGCTTTATCCGGCAGTTTTGAAGGATGCTGGAACAAGGCCTGAAGTGAGGGAGGAGGTGATAAGGGGAGGGGGCAGGTGGTGGCATGGTTGGACGGAACTACTCTGTTTACATCTTTTGAGGAGAGAGGAATAATGTGGGTAAAAACAGAGGTCGGAATAGGGTGAGGGAGGATGGTGGCTGGGGCAAAAGGGGAGCTGATGTCCTTCAGCTTCTGGGTAAAGTATGTAACAAAGTCATCAGCAGTGAGGGATGAAGGAAGGGGAGGGGGGATAGGTGAGGAGGGAAGAGAACATGGAAAACAGTTTCCTGGGATTGGAGGTGGAGGAGTTAGTTTTCGGTCCGGTAGAAGGCAGATTTGTCTGAGTGGAAGCTAAAGGTAGTATGATAGGTCATAAGGGAAGTCTGATATCTTCCATTTCCTCTCAGCCGCCTGCATCTCTGCTCTATAAGCATGCAAAGATTTGGACAGCCAAGGCGGGATGGGCGAGGATTGCGCTGGTCTGGAGTGGAAGGGACAGTGGGAGTCCAAGAAGGAGCAGAGGGAGGATAGCATGTTGTCGGAGGCTTCCTCTGTGGACAGTTGAGAGAATGGTACTGAAGACAGGACAGTTGAGGCAAACGTAGAGGGAGAGAGAGTTTTCAGGTAACTGTGGGTGGTAAGTAACTATGTGAGGAATAGGAAGGAGGGAGGGGGAGGACTTCAAGGGGAGAGAAAAAGCTACAAAGTGATGGTCAGACACAGGGAGTGGGATAATGGAGAGAGCCGAGGTACCGCATGTAATCATTCCATGTGATTGATTCCATCATTTCATGATGATATCAAGCCATGATTTTGTCTCCTACCGGGAGAGAATCTACCACCATCTTTCTTAGTACACAATAGCTAGAGTTAACACATTATGCCACCAGGTGTGTGCTGGATAGATCAGTCTACCAGCCTACCCAGTGGACTGTAGCAAACGTTGCTCATCTATCCATCATACATCTAGGTGGACATGGCCACTTGTGATGTCAGAAGAGGCAGATTTTCAAAACGGCTTGTAACGGCTAATCAAACTCACACTCAGGCGCGGAGTGGGGCACTAATCAGGCACTTGCAGAGGGGGGGGCTATGGGTGCCCGAGCCCCTGCCCTTTTCCCTCTGAAGGACCAAAGTGCCCTTTTGAGTGGTCATTTAAATTTTCAATGCTTTGTAAAATTACACAGGACAAATTAAACATTAGCATGTGAATCAATTATTCGAGAATAAAAATGTCTAAAAGTAATAATATAGAAGTAAAGTTTGTACTTTGCAGCCTCGTTTACCGGCGCTCAGTGCACTGCTGCCGCTGGGTGACGTCATAGGCTATCAACGTGACCTTTCACCTTTGCCTGCCTGCAAGATGCGCTTGTTGTTTCGAGAGACGGTACAACACAGGGTAAGATCACTACAGAGTCAGACACAGACAGTTGTTTCCAAAACCATTAAGTTGGTAATGCTAAACAAACTAACAGTTATCTCGTTTTGTAGTGTCATTTTGAAGTATAGGCCTATTTGCCAGCAAAAGCTTTTCAACAAGCATCGTTTTAATTGACCTGTAAAATTGGCTACCACTCGGTTTATTTTATATAACCTACCAGCTAGCTATAGAGCTAACCTATCTGGGAAACCTTTTGAAATTGCAAAGGGAAAGCATACATCGTTATCAGTGGCGGTGGGTCAATAGAGGGCGCTAGGGCGCCGCCCCTCCGTGAAATATTCACTTGATAATATCTGCCAACTATCATCAACTTTTATCAATACAAAATAAATCAACAAAAATATATAGCGATTATCCTCGTTTAATTGTGTGATTTACTTGTTACTGCCAGCAACCATTTAAATGCGTCTGAACGTCAATGATTTGGGCTAGGCTAGTAATTGGTCATTCGAAATAAAGCCCTCCTCCAAGTCAGGGGCGCCGGCCATGTGGAAGTCAATGTAAGCTCGCTAACTTTTTGCTGTCTATCAAGCAGCGACAGCTTTTAATTGGCACAAGAAAACTCGCCCTCGGGTCGCACCAGTGTGCGCCCCAGGCCAATGGTATCGCTTTTCTTTTTTGTGATCACCACATGATTGGACAATTCAGCGAATCAATCACGCAACACAACTAGCCTACATGTAGAGGATAGATAGATCGGTAACTAGCAGAGAGTTGTAAGAACTTTCCACCCTTTTCAGTGGAGGAATTGGACTCCCCAAGCAATGTTATTAAAAGGAGCAAGTAAGTTACATATTCATTTCGGCCTGTAGCATATAAACAAAATGAAGCGACCGTCCCATATTTCTAACTGCATTTGTAGACATTGAGACTCAAAAAATGGATGCTATAGGACAGTGATCATTATTTGTCTCAATATCAGAATAACAACAATGGGTCAAATAGCAATGGCTGTAGGAATGGCCATAAAGTAGGTCTGTATATGCAGTGTAAGCTTGTCCAGGCCCTAAAAGTAAGGATGTAGGCAATGAATCTGAATGAATAGTAGGTAAAAGTGGCCATCACCAGCCGCCACTGATCGTTATATTGAATCTGTATACTCTGTAGTAACTACTTGGCCACATGACATGGCCAAATCCGTTTCATGTCTACTCTGTCTCGGTGTCTCTGACAGTAGTGTTTTTTGCATTTGCCCTTTTTGGAATTTGAGCCCCTGCCATCGGGAAAATTCTCCCCGGCCCGGCCCTCCCCATTTATACTGGTATTAATTGGGGATGTGCATTTCTGGCAAACATACTATTCAATATTCGTATAATAATATCGAAAATCGGTCAATCAAGAACCCCGCAAGCACCTCGTAAACACGCACACACAATGACACAGGGAGAGGCTTTTATGATTTGTATGAAATAAATCTGTTTATTTCAACCATTGCGCCATCAACATTCAACATCAAAATTATTTCAACGTGGGCTAGGCAGATAGGCCTACATGTTACAAATCTGTTAACATATTCTCCATCCATTAAAAGAGAAAGATCAGTTAAGTCATTAATTTGTCTGAAATATACCAGCCAGCACATACACATTTGACTAGCAGCTTGTGCTAGCTCCCGCCTAGCAATAACGTCAATGATTGAGCTCTGGCTAACTGTTTTTCTGTCAATTCACCTGCACGACTCGTTGATGCCTGACTTCAGAATAAATCCCTTATTCCAGCATCCGCTTCTTCTTTATTTTGGCCTTTTCAACCCCTCCTTTCTCCCTTCTCTTCTTGCCTTCCATGAGTGCCACAACAAGCAAGCAACCACGAACTTACTCGCTTTCTCTGTCTGACGCATCTTTCGGGTCATGCCATTAGACGTGGGGCCGCTCAAATATCCCCCTACATTTCCGAAAATGGACTTGACCTGCATTTCCCAATCCGAGGAGTCTTTGCTCCATTCTACGTCAATTCAAGAACAAAGAAATGACAGTAAACTGTCGTTCATATTTTTTATTTATGACCATGAAAGTTCTGTAACGCCTGAATAATGACGAATTAAATGAAGTAAAAAAAATGAAATACAAAATAACATGAATGAGACAGAGAGTAAGCAAGTGTTATAAATATTGGTTGGATGTTCACTTGACTTATATTGTATATTTCGGGAATTTTCACGGAGTCTTGAAGGGGATTAAATTATACTCAGGGCCGGCTTGCAGACGTCTCGAGGCCGCTCATAATAATTGTGGGCCGGTCCAACTGACTTTGCAGGCCGCTCACAACAATTGTGGGCCGGTCCAACTGACCTCGCTGGCTGGCCGGCCGAACGGGAAATCTCCCGATCGTCCCGACGGGCGACTCCGCCTCTGCTCACACCTTGTGGTATAATATGTTGACTTTAACATCTGAAAGCTGAATGAGAGAGCACACAACACAGAGGCTGGCCTTTTTAGCGGTCCTATTCGACAGTCTACTACATGTGGTGTCAGCATGCATCAACATCAGCCTGAACCTCATCTGACCCCATCCTGGGCCCGAGACAGCGGTGACTCACTGGATGCTGACCAAACAAATACTATGTTCCACAACAACGTGTGTCTGTAATCTCTTGCAGGGTTTTTACCCGCTCCCCTTTGCCAACTGAAGCAGACTTATTCCCGGACCACATCCAATAGTGATGAGATCCATCCAGTAGAGATGGTCTGGCATACATGGGTTCTTCATGTCAATGTGTTTTTGTGGCCAATACATTTACATTTAGGGCATTTAGCAGACGCTTTCATCCAAAGTGGTTTACAACGGTTCATACACATATTCACACAACAACCCTTGAGGCAGCCATGCCAGGCGACAGCCAACTGGTCAAGGGAAGTCAGGGTGAGGCCTCTTGCTCAGGGACACCTCGACACTCGTATAGGAGGAGCCGGGGATCAAACTAGCAACCTTCCGGTTACAAGTCAACCCACTGTACCTCCTGAGCTGAGCAGACCCCCGCACTATGAATCACCTAGATGGATTTCAGGTTCCCCTTATACCTCCTCCCTAAACAGGGCCCTATCTATTGTTCACTTTGTTGGGGGCACTAGTGAGCCAAGTGGAGCCCAGGCCGTGTATTTCCTGCTAGCGTCATGCCTGCTCAGATGTTGTTCCCTCCCTCTCCCGCAGGGCGGGGTCAGGCCTCGGTACGAGGTGAGGAACTGGCCTCTCTACGTCCTCTTCCTGCTGTCGGCGGCGCTGGGACACGAGGTCTTCTACATCACCGTACTGCCCGGCGTCCACTGGCACCTCGACCCCTTCCTCTGCAGACGGCTGGTCAACACCTGGACCGTAGGTCAGGGAGGGAGGGAGAGAGGGGGAGAGAGAGGGGGAGAGAGAGAGAGAGAGGGAGAGAGGGAGGGAGAGAGAGAGAGAGAGAGGGAGGGAGAGAGGGAGAGAGGGAGAGAGGGAGGGAGAGAGAGAGAGAGAGAGAGCCTCAGAATGCCAGACTGTTCCCAAATGAATGGCTCTCACAACCTCTGTTTCTGTCTGTCTGTCTGGTGTTCACCTTCAACCTCCTTTCATCCTGCGTTGCCCCCCTGTCGACCTGTCTCTGACACCAACGTCTCCATATCCCCAGGCCTGGGGGCCAACTGGGGCCAACTGGGGCCAGGGGTGAAGGGGGGCACACATAAGGACTGATGATCAGCAGTGGAACACGGGGGCCCCGCGGGGCCCCGTGTGATGGCAGTGTGATCGCATTTTGTGTCCTGGCCGCTTGGGTACATGGTGTGCATTCTGCAAGTGAACTCCCCATGGTAGACACCCTTCGGGAGTCAACAATACATGCCATTCTTTTGCAGCTCCCCCCCCCCTCAAATACACAGACACACACATGTCCGACACACACAGACCCGACACAGACACACAGACACAGGCTGGACTAACACAGACACACACACAGACACACGGACACACACAGGCCTGACTAACACTCAGTGTGTTTACATGGGCGGCTAGATCGGATTAAACCTCATACCGATATTGCTACTCGAACGGGCCGTGTCAATTATCCAAACGTACATGGCCTTTAAGAGATCGGATAATGGCCGGAGCATGGCTGAATCCGCTACCCTAGGTGGAGCTGTAGCCCTTTCAACAAGTGGTTATAGAGCCACTTCCGGTTCACCCCTACGTCCCATAAAAACAACAAACTCAGGCGGCATTCGAGATAGATGTTTTCAGTAGACAGCTGTCAGTTCACTTCGGGTCCATCTCATTTCTCCGACGATCCAATGTTCCAACCTCTCGGCCGTATGAGGACTCCTCCAGCGGCGGAGCAGTGGGAGGAGTCCAGCTGGAGGAGTCCGCATACGACCGAGAGGTCGGAACAATGGAGCGTCTGAGAAATTGCATGGACCCGAAATGAACTGACAGCTGTCGCACATGCGGCAACAATTCCTTTCTCCTCCATGTAGCGTTTCAATCTGGACTTCAGAGAGTCAAAGCCAAAGTTCCTTCCCCCAATTCCTTCTCCACCATGGCTGAGATAACCCCCACTACGAGTCTTTGTTGTGAAAGTACCAGAGAGTCCAAGAACCCGACGCAGTCTTGAAGATTCATAATATCAGAGAATATCTCCGTCAGTTCGGTTGTTGCGCAATGAATGAATAAAGATCGTATACACGTCAGATAAAAAGGCATTTATTTTGACAGATGTGCCAGAAGTTACTACTTTACAACCTCATTGATGACCAAAGTTTAAGAAAACATATAGGCCTACTTTAAATTCAGCCTTGGCTTCCTCCATCTTCTGCGTCACCTTTTTAAATAAATCGCCGTTTCTCGTTTTCCGACAGCGACAACCATAAACATATAAAGAAATAATTAAATATTTATATTTATAAAGAAATAAGATTTGTTTATGTCTATGGCGACAACAACATGACTACGTCTCCTTCTACTTCCGGCTCACGTCCCCCGGCCTCAAGATCTCGAGCATGCGAAATCCGATACGAGATACGATGCGGGTAAACATGCGGGTAAACATGCAGGTAGAGATCGGACTAAATCGAGTTATCTAGGTGTTCTTATCCAATCTCGCTTGTCCGTTCATGTACAGATTTCGGTCCGAAGTAGATCGGGTAAAGGTTTACATGCATTTTAAAAGTCTGGTTGAGGTCTTATTCAAATCTTTATCCGATAATGACTCTGCATGTAAACGCAATGACAGACGCACACAATTAGGACATTTAGCAGACGCTTTTATCCAAAGCGACTTACATCGGTTAATACACACATTGACACACCAACGGCAGAGGCAACAATGCAAGGCGACAGCCAGCTCGTCAGGAGCAGTTAGGGTTAAGTGTCTTGCTCAGGGACACGTCAACACTCAGCTAGGAGGAGCTGGGGATCGAACTAGAAATCTTTTGGTTACAAGACAACTCCTCTACCTTCTGAGCTAAGCCGACAGACGGCCACACAAACATACACAGGCTGTGACACACACAGACACATACAGGCAAACAGACACAAACAGGCCCAGCACTGGGGATTCAAACTCCCTTCTCACACTCGCGTCAGTAAAAAACACAAAACACACTTGTGTTTCTAACAACAGAAAACAGAGTTGTAAATCTTTTGGACGAGGCCCTGTGAGGTCGATTGGTCTTCAGACCAACTGACACCTGGCCAGCCAATCAGCAGGTACCACGTCACACATACAACCAATCACAACTCATCAACACTTATCAACTCATAACACAAACGTAACAGGGAAACATGAACAGAGAGAGGGTCTCAAACACATTCAACCCGTACATGGGACAGGGTCATAACATTGTCTTTTTAGGTATTTCCTGCAAAAATAATGTACAGAAACAAGGTTCTCATAATCCTAGGTAAATATCTCATTTACATCTTCTGGACGCTTCACTCAAAAGCAATTTACAGCCAGGTTTATCCTCACACCGACAGCATGTGTTTAAACCATGCAAGGCAACAGCCAATCACAGTGTCTTGTTGAGGGACCCCTTGACACTCAAATAGGAGGAGCCTCGGATCGAACTAGCGCCCTTCCGGTTACAAGTCAACCCGCTCTACCTCCAGAGCTAGTGTCTCCCCACTCAACTATCACCATCAAGGTAGTCCACCATGAGCAGGGACCCTCTGTCTAGACTCTGGGTCCAGAGTCTGTGTCCAGACTCTGTTAGTTCAACACAAGGGAGGCAGAGCCAGGAGCCGCTCATAAGTCGTGGACCTCAGAGGATGGCCTCTTGACCCCAGACATCTGGTTTCTGGTGTCTCTCTGCCTCCTTACTGTCTCTTTGTCTCTTTTACACTCTGGGCTGACCATGTGGTCTGATCGCATCTCCTTTAGAAAATCATTTACACACTGTCAACATACTGCACCTGTGTGTGACCACACACACACACACACACACACACACACACACACACACACACACACACACACACACACACACACACACACACACACACACACACACACACACACACACACACACACACACACACACACACGCAGGCTGTTGTGATGATACAATGGCTGTTAACCATATCGTTCATGAATGGCTCTCCAGGAAGCATCTTGCAATCCGAACAAGCAAGCAGCTGACCATCAGCTGACCTTGATACACGTCCTCTTTCAAGCAGCAGACACTGGGCTGACCTTGGTACACGTTCCCTCTCAACACAGAACCTCAGCTGACCTTGATGCACGTCCCCTCTAGACACAGACCCGCAGTTGACCTTGATACACGTCCCCTCTCAAGCAGAAGAAACTCAGCTGACCTTGATACACGGCCCCTCTCAAGCAGCAGCAGTCAGCTGGCCTTTATACACGTCCCCTCTCAAGCAGCAGACACTGACCTTGTTACACGGCCCCTCTCAAGCAGCAGATAACGACCTTGATACACTCCCCCAGCAGACAATGACCCTGATACACGCCCCCTCTCAAGCACACAGAACCTCAGACAACTGCCCTACTTCCTCAGCCACACCCACCCTTCATACACACACACACACACACACACACACACACACACACACACACACACACACACACACACACACACACACACACACACACACACACACACACACACACAAACCATACACACAAAAACACACACACCTGTGTATATGCAGATCAAAGTCTGGCTTCAACATGGTTTGGTCAATACAGTCATTCTGGAGAAATCATAAACACATGCACACTCACTCATTCAGACACACACACACACACACACACACACACACACACACACACACACACACACACACACACACACACACACACACACACACACACACTCCAAAGCCAGGACTGTGATGTCGTCTTGGTGTGTGTGTCGGGCGTCGGAATAGAATCTTACTCAGTGAACTCAACATGCACTAGTAGCTAAAGTCATTGTTCTCTGGAGTTATGTACCTGGTCACCTGTAGCAGGATAGGATATGATTGAATATCCTGCATTGACTTAGCATCCAGCTGCTGCAGCGATACGACTCATCTTCTGCTCTTTGGTCTATCCTTTGTTTCTACTGATCTCTCTTGCCGACTAGCACTAACCCTGGTGCAGCGCTCGTTCTCGCTCTAGCTCACTCTCTCGCTCTCTCTCTCTCTTACGGGGCAATGAACAGGCTATTTGCATATGTCTTGCTTTTTTTCTCTCCATGGCAACAGCCTCTCTTCTGATTACAGTGGTAGAGTAATGATAATAACCTTCTGTCTCTTTCCTTTCTCTATCCCTCTCTGTTCCTCTCTAAGACAGCCATTCATTAAATATACAAGGCCCAGGTCCTAAATAAACCAGAGCTCCAGTGAGCAGTCTCTCTCTCTCTCTCTCTCTCTCTCTCTCTCTCTCTCTCTCTCTCTCTCTCTCTCTCTCTCTCTCCCCGTCCGTCCGTCCGTCCGTGTGTGAATCTCTCGAAACATTTTAGACGAAACGTTTGGCAGGCTGCACCGCCATTACTGCACGCACACACACTCTCTCATTGTGTGTGTGTGTCATTGTGCACAGGCCGGCTGGCTGTAGACGCTGTGTCAGCATGCGGGCCAGCCCCGGTCTGGCCCTCCGCAGGCTGCAGCTACAGGCTCTGGAGCCTCATCCATTATTACCACCTCCTCCAGCCAGGAATAGAGCAGCTATAAATGTGGTGTAAAGCTTCCATCAGTGACTTGAACCGTAGCTATCAAGCCCCAAAGGAAACGTGGGTACAAGGTGTCTTTAAGGGTTAGTTTACTTCTGAGTACAACTGTATGCACTTCTGCAATCTCAGCGTTGTATCTTCATTGGTGAATTGCTTTGATAAAAGCGATTGGCTGATTAAACACAGTGTAATGCAGGTGCAATCGGAAAGGGCAGCAATTAGAAACGGTTTTAATTATCGATGTGTCTGCAGGTTTAGTAACCACTCCAACCACAGCCCAAAATATGTCTTACATCATCTTGCTGCGAAGAAAGAGAAACAACATTTGTTTTCAAAATGTAAGAAACAATGGTTCAATTATCAGATTATACTCCTACAATGTCCTGTTGATGGAACACCGATGACAGTGGTGGGAACATCAATGACTCGACCACCGTGGTTCCTCGGTGTAACGCCTGCTGCTATGTAGCGCAACAGTGACTGCCCCCTTTTTCAACAGTTCTGTTTCCGGTAGGACATTTACTCCATTGACATTTCGTAAAAACATTATATAGAGTTTTAAGCCTCCAACCAAGGCAATCGTTCGTCAAAGTAGTCGCATCCATGCAACTTTTGATTCAGCAGAACAAAAAAAGGAAAATGGTATAAAAAGCATAGGTACAAGAATGTGTTCATTCTTTTTTGGAACGAGTGAAGGAACTACTCATCCCATTAACCATAGCAAACTTATTCGCAATAGTCAACGTCGTAGTATTACACTTTAAGATGTCGCGGCGTAGTGCTTTTAAATTACATCACAAATAAAACATGTTTTTCTAAAAACTAAAAGGGAACTTCTTTAACTTGTGGCTTCTGCAGGAGCATATACCGTTGTTTCACAATATAACGGCGGTTGGTAAGTATAGATTGGATGGTTACGACATTACAGCTTTTGATGAAAACCTCTATTGAGAATATTAATGGGATTTTTGCACTATATAGCCGTCATGGTGATCCAGCAGACATGTTCTCCTTCCCCAGCTGGTGATGTACGTGGGCCAGGTGCTGAAGGACCTGCTAAAGCTGCCTCGCCCTCTGTCGCCCCCGGTGGTCAAACTGGAGATGCGCGTCGACGCAGAGTACGGCCTTCCCTCCACGCACGCTATGGCCGCCACAGCCATCGCCTTCACCCTCCTGCTCAGCGCCACCTCAAGGATCCAGGTGGGTGCACCTGCCTCTATTCCTAGGGGGCCCCGGGGACCTGGCCTCCTCTCTCCCGTTGTCATGGGGACGCATGGAACAGGATGTTCAGAATATTTCAGGAGCCTCCCTCAACCAATCCTCGAGGGCACAACAAAAATTCTGCCATCACGTCACTGAGTGGCACTGGTTTATGACCCAGCTTAGCATTAGTGACAGCTTCCACAGAGCCTGCCTCGTGATGTTCGTTTGGTCATGTGAACTTTGCTCCTGTGGGCGGTAAAGCTTTCCTGTGAGGGGGTTTTGTGCAGGAGGCTGTGAGGACCATGGGCATGAGGCTGTGAGGACCATATTGGGGGTTCTGGGGAGCGTGGGCACGGGATCCCCGACCGAACCGTGGCCCGGTTCAGCACTAAGGGGCCTGGGGGGGGGTTCTATGTTTCTCAGAGCAGGTCGGAGGTCACGATAGTCAATCACAGTTTGGACCCCTCCCCCCTGCCCTTTGTGCCCCTTTACAAACCAAGAGAAGAAAAGTCTTCATGAAGTGCCATTGAATGGGCGTCCAGGAGAGAGAGAGAGAGAGAGAGAGAGAGAGAGAGAGAGAGAGAGAGAGAGAGAGAGAGAGAGAGAGAGAGAGAGAGAGAGAGAGAGAGAGAGAGAGAGAGAGAGAGAGAGAGAGAGAGAGAGAGAGAGAGAGAGAGAGAGAGAGAGAGAGAGAGAGAGAGAGAGAGAGAGAGGTGCTTGTCACCCAGCTCCAGTGAACGTCAGCAAGAAGAGGAGAAGAGCATCCTTCCGCTGAAGGATGAACTGCTGAATTGTGGCGTAGAGCTCAGGGGTTGTGGGCGGGGGTTGATTCCCACGCTGACACAGTGGAACGTCAGGAATGTTTGTGGGGGATGTGAGGAATTCTGAGCAGCCGGTCTACTGCACTTCCTCTCACACACAAAGTGACTTCATCAACCAACTGTTTGCATGTTTGTCTGTCGTGTTGTGTGTGTATTTATTGGCGGTTCTGTGTGTTTGTGTCTCAGTTCCAGTTTGAAGTGGGCCTGATGGTTGCAGTGGTCCTGTCCTCTCTGGTGTGTCTGAGCCGTCTCTACACCGGCATGCACTCACTTCTGGTGAGATACAGTAACGCACACACATACTCGCGCGTGCACACGCAAATGTGCTGATTAGAGTTAACAGTGGAACATAATGTGAGGAAGCTTAAAGTTAAGGCCAACAGTTTTACACCTGACTCTTAAGTACCGTAACATAAGCATAATGAAAGGGATTTCAACAGGCTAATTTTATTTATTTATGTTGAATGAATCATGGACGTATAGAAACATGTTGTTTGGATGGACGTATAGAAACCAGTGTTATGTTTTGATGGACGTATAGAAAAGTGTGTTATGATTGTCTGCTCAGGACGTCCTGTGTGGAGTGTGGCTGTCGGCGGGCCTCATGCTCCTCACCTACCCCTACTGGGAGGCCTTCGACCGCTTCCAGCTGACCAGCCCCCTCTCCCCCCCGGTGCTGGTTGCCCTGCCCCTGTTCCTGAGCTACAACTACCCCCAGCTGGACCACTACAGCCCCACGCGCGCCGACACCACCACCATCCTGGGCGTGGCGGCCGGCTGCTCCGTGGGCTACTGGACCAATGCGCAGCTGGGTGTGACCTTTGAGCCCCCCCACGGGGCGCTGCCTGTGGCCCTGCCGCCACTGACGGCCGGGGCGCTGGCAGCGGGGCTGGCCCGCTACTTGGTGGGCGCAGCGGTGTTGCTGGCCACGCGGTGGGCCGTGCGGGCAGCCAGCCTGAGGGCGCTGTTTGCCTGGTACAGCGTGGAGCCCGGCGACGCCCCCAGCGCCGCCCGCCGGAGGGAGATCGAGGTGCCATCAAAGTTCCTGACGTACTCGGTGGTGGGGCTGGTGAACGCCGTGCTGGTGAACCGACTGTTCCTCCTACTGGGGATCTTGTGACCACCAGAACCACCTGTGACCTCATATCCAGGACGCTGACGGTGATACCGGTCACTCGTCCAACGCTACACAATAGAGATCCTGAGACACTGCTAGACCCTGCTTACATAACTTTATACCCACTCATCATGACACAATGAGCCCAATCCCAATGTCTGGACTCACAGACTTTGCTGCGCCTTCTCGCGAAATTATTAAGGCTAGAGCTGTCCCAATGTCGAATTCCAAAGGGTGTGAGGGTTTGAGTCCACACTTACCGAGCCCTTTCCGTGGGTCTGCATCAGTGCAAACTTCACCTAAGGGAATTACCCACAGGTCAAAGCCTTGTGACGTTTACCACGGGGACCATAGGGAAATCCGGAAATTAGGAAGGTAAACAACAAGACGAAGCTACTGTCAATGCGCAACCAGATGGGAATTTTTCTGTGTTTTTTTTAGTGAGCCGGATCATTTGGATCAGCTCACCAACAAGAGCCGACTCTTTTGGCTCCCAAACGGCTCATCATATTACTTATACCTTTTATAATTCAGCCAAATGTAGCCCGTTCTGACTTATGATTAGTATGTGTAGGCCAATAATCACCTAATTCAATACATCCTTTATACTGATGTATTCAAAAGTAAAAATTATATTTTCTAATATCAATAAATTGCTGTAGCCGATTGTTTTCATTGCATTTAAAAAAAAAAAATTTTTAATGAGAATTCAGCAGCATCTTTGTCATTAAACGTTGCCAAGGTAACATGTGCTCTCGTGAAGTGCTGTCCCAATCCCATATATATATACCTATCTGAGCCCATGTGTGCTGAACACTGAGTCATACAGATTTTTACACATATTTTGACCTCTTTATTACTCACTTAGCACCTGAGATCAATTGAGTCTGAGTCCCGTGAGTCCAAGGACTGGAAAACCAGTCCGATGGTGAAGCATTCCTGGCCGTCTGTTTAGCCCTGCTGCTCTGCTCAGACTAAACATACAGCAACAGGGCCGGTTGATACGCTGTTCTGGAACAGCATGTTGAAACATGACCAACATGCTCTGTACTGGAGCAGCATGTTGATCCATGACCAACATGCAGCAGGTGCTGAACACTGAGTCATACAGATTTTTACACATATTTTGACCTCTTTATTTACTTTCTTTTATTGTTGCTATGTGGCTATTTAGAAACCCAGCGTAATAATTGTGCTCTTGTGTACTTGTACAATAAGATGTAATAAAAGTAATTCTGATTCTGATTCTGGAGGGAACACACATGACATCACACTCTATCAAAACTTTTATTCAACACGTTATTCCAAAGCACCGTTCTTCCAAATGGAAATCAATGGAAAGCTAGAAGCCTGCAGAACCAGTTTATGGACCATTATTTTGATTTCATTTGTTTGTATTGTTTCCTTTTGACAAGTCATTTATGGAGTCAAACTCATTGTTTCTTTAGGCTTACTTAGGCTTGATGTGAAGAAAATTGGAAAGACAACGATACAAATCCCTTATACAGATCCTTTCCTTTATTTGACCAATCATGTGAGCTCTAGTATTTGTAATCGATGGCCAGGCATGGCCATGGGATACAATGTATGTGGGGGGGGGGGGGGGGGGGGGGTTTCTTCTGAGGAGTAGGGTGCAGGCACCCTGTATGTTGGGCGGTGTTCTGAGGAGTATAGACTACGGCTCTCACTCTGCCTCCAGGACGTAGCGGCGCCGTGCGGCGGGCAGGCCACAGCCGGCCCCTAGTGAGCGGGTGTGGCGGTACCAGCGTAGGGCATGGCAGAGTGCCGGGGGCGGGGGGCAGTCCGCCGGTATAGCCCCAAGCACCTCCGTGTCGGCGCTGGACGCCAGAAACCCCTCGATGTAGCTCCTCGGGGCCAGGAACTCGTTGAGGGCCCGCAGCCCGGCGGCGGTGCCAAGGTCCCCGAACACCGTCCGGGTGGAGGCGGGGACGGGGACCTCCACGAACCGGTGGTGGAGGACCTCCTGCAAGGGGACGTCGTGCGTGAGCAGCACCTCTGAGTGGCAGCCGCTGGGGAAACCAAGGCAACACAACCAGAGTGAGTCAGGCTGAGGAGCCCCACCCCTCCACCGGACGCCACCATCTCCTCCATCAGTACCAACGCACACCACAGAGACACCAAGAACGCGCAGCAATAACACAGGCAGGCACCAGGAGGTCATTCACTCATTTTAATCACAACAGGCTTTTTATAATCAGTATGGCGTCAACTAGAAAACAAGAGCCTTCTAGGCCGCAACAAAACACATCCACTGTCCATCGGGTCAGACAGGCTGTTTTAAAGCACTATCCGTCTCTACATGTCGGGGGGAGCAATGTTTATAAGACTGAGCCATCGTAACGACTCTCATGCAGATAAGGCATGTGTGTTAAGAGGGAAAGTGACATCACAGGAAGGGCTCCAGGTCCATCTCCAGGGCGGAGCAGGGCATGGTGAGCTCAAAGCGTTGGATGACGTCGGGGTGGAGGACCCCCAGCCGGCCCACGCTGACCCCGCACACAAACACCTCGGCGCAGCGGCCCGGGAAGAAGGTGGAGTCTGAGGAGCGCGAGGAGACACGGGTGAGATGAGGTCCTCTCAAAGAGGATGTGACACACATGACTGGCTGGCTGCTTCCAACGCTGCCTTGCTGATGGGCACCAGAGGCCTGCGTGCATCACGTTCATCAGACCACACACATCGTCAAGCAATTCAGGACACCATGGACAATTACAATGTTTCCACGTGACTATATTTGGATTACCCTGTTAATATTTCCTGCATTTAACAATTTCCCACAATACAAAAAGACAAAACATTTTTATTGATGTTTCAAGCAGAGCAGGAGCAAGCTGGATCTAAGGGAAGCCACTTCCTGGATCCCTTCATGTGTGGGCCGGAACCCTAAGCCTGTCAGTGCTGCTGTCCCCCTCTCAGAGAGGGTGAGGGTCACCCAACCAGAGCTCCTCACCCTGTCCCCCTCTCAGAGGGTGAGGCACTCCCAGTCAGAGCTCCTCCCCCTGGAGGAGCAGAGCCGACTGGAATGTCTGATGCTGTGTTCTGTGGTGTATTGCTTGTGAGCTTTTACAATGGCGCCATGACCTTGTCATTGGGTTTTCCAATGCGCTGACAGATCGAGGCTAATGGCCTATGAAGGGTTCTGGACAACACTGCTGAGTGAGAGAGGGAAACTATTTTAGTGTATGGATGGTGCATGTCAGATGATCCAAGGTGTGTGTCCAACCAGGCCCTGAGTGACACTGCAGTTAGTCTCTCACTCTCTCTTTCTCTAAATCAATGAGGAAGAGAGGCGGGCCTCTCTCATTGATTTTTGCTCCATGCTTGGGCCAAGAGCAACACTAGATATCTTGCTGGATGACCTTGGAACAAGACAGGGAGCTGGAGACGGGGGGTAGACTGAAAGTTAGACAGAGGATGAGGGAGTAGAGAGTGAGATGGGATGGGTGGCGGAGTAAAGAATGAGAGTAAAGAGTGAAAGGGCCAGCAGCAGGGGAATGAGAGTGGCCTCACCGTCAGCAGCCTGGATGTGGTACCCCGTTCCTCGGGCCGGCGCTACCTCCAGGAGCTGCATGGCGCGGTCCAGTAGGCCGTGGATCACCTCGAAGCCCGGGCTGCGGTGGTAGAACACGGCACACAGCCGCCGGCTGTTCCTGGCCCCCACGTCTGGGGGGGGTTAGAGACAGGAGTTATAGGCCTGGGGGACAGCTTTAGGGAGAGACCTGAGGGTAATGGACGATGGACAAGAGGGATGCAAACCCTCGAAGGAAACCAGCGCCAAGCAAATCAGAAACAACTACAGAAAAACAGTTTCCTACAAATACACCATGTTGAGATGTAGGATACACCTTTAATAGTTCAGAAAGGTTTGCTTGCCTTTGTGACCTAGCAGTTAGGAGTAGGACGACTTCCCCGCGCACAAAGAGGGTATACAATCACATCCCTTTTAACAGTTAACTAGATGTTGGATAACCAACAGATATCACGTGAGGTGGGGACCTAAAGAGGTGATCACCGGTAGAGTTTAGATTCTCTGCCCGAGCCGGACCGGACCTGGCTCGACCTGCGGGCCGGGTCGGGTCGGGCCTTTGATCGAGCGTTTGTGTTTATTTTTAATCATTGCTTTATTGGCCTAAACTGAGGAGAAATATATGCCATTAACATAAATATTACAGGCCTTTATTACACGGGTCTTCTCAATGCTGTGGAACGCTCCGTTCACTTGCATGGGTAGTAGTCCGGTAACTTGTAATAAGCGGGATAATGTATAGAACGTCGCCGGTCATTATCGAAAATAAGCCCCTTCAAGGCAAAGCGAGACACCTCTGCTGCACATCGGTGTCCTGTTCGCCCTGTAAGGTCTCCAATGGATAAAACATTTAAATTGGTGTTAAGATGCGTTTCCCGCTCGCTCTACAAAAGTAAAAGTAGTGAACCGACGTGCTGACCAGAGGAGCTCCAGTGGAAAACGCAATGCAGGAATAACAGTGAGTTCTGGTTAAGATGCAGACAGTATATGATTTGCTAATGGTTTGTTATAGGTAGGTCTGTATCTCTTATACTTACACAACACGTAAAATCACCCAAACACACACAATACCTTTGGTCTCATCCTTCAGCACCACGTCTGAGATCTCAAAAAGTTTGAGAGGGAGCGGCATCTTCCTATTGGCCGCGATGGTCTTCAGCAGGCCTGGGAGCAGCGTGGTGCGTGCCACCTGGTGGAGAGACAGGGGAACAGGGGCAGGCTGTTTGAGGGCTGTTTGGTGTGTGACTGTTACAGATCAGGGGTACAGCGCCCTCTGGTTGAGACAGGGGAACAGCAGCAGGCTGTCTGAGGGCTGTTTAGTGTGTGTTATGGCACGTTTCCACCGGAGGGTGCGGTTCAGTTTTGTATGATTAGCTGCGGAAGGGTTCGTGTAGCCACTGCCAAAAGTGGGCGGGATCCGGACTTAGCCATGATTAGCCGTACTTATCACTCAGTACACCTCGTTGGGGTACCTAGCGGTTTGACAGGGTGCCAACAATTTCGAGCTACACACGCAGGCTCACTTCCGTGCGACAGGGGGATAATAAACAAACACAGTACCCGCAAGGTAATTCTGGACAAGGCAAAAGCTTGGTTTATGTTGTGCAAAAGTTTGCCATCCTTCTTGGACGTCCCACATTGTTGATCTTTATTTAATGTGTCGCTTCCTTCTTTTTCATTGGATTTATAAGCAGGCTACACTGTGTCGGGCTGCTATGAGGTCACAATGCTTGCATCTGACGCGGCCATCGCCATCCGGCTTAAACCGTGCCCTACCATAAGGGCACTGTCGGCGGTGGAAACGCAAGCCGTAATTGAGCTGCGCCTAACCGCACCTTCACTACCGGATCTAGTCATACTCAGCCTAGCCGCACCCGCCGGAGGAAACACGCCTTAACAGATGAGGGGCACAGCTCCCTCTGGTTGAGACAGGGGAACAGCATTAGGCTGTCTTAGGCCTAAAACCTAACTCAGTCCTCAGGCATACATACATGAACACCAGGATGAGTATGACTTTTGAAAACGTCCCTAAATGCCCTTTTGTCACCAGAGTGATCTGGGAGCCAAAACTTGTTTTGGAGCCAGCGCAGAATGCGAGCTCAGAAACCCAGGTCAAGTCAGAAAGACATTGAATAGGATTTGATACTGGATTACAATTTTGAAAGACGAAAGCGACCTTGAGCTGTCAGGTTATAACATACTATACTGTATCGACTACTGTACAGTATGTACAGGCTGTATTGTATAAGCAGTAGTGTACTTTAGACTTTACTGTAGACTGTAGTGTACTGTATACTGTATAGACTGCACTGTAATGTGCTATAAAGACTGTACCCTACTATATAAACAATGTACTGTTATGTAGACTGTACTGTACAGTATAGTCTGTATATAGTGTGTACTGTACTGTATAGACTGTACTGTACTATAAGTATTAGTAGTAAGGTGATAAAAGATCATGTTCAAATTGCATTGCGAGGTAAACGAGTGGAACCACATGTGTACATGGACATTCAATCCTTCCATTGAAACCAATCATCGACATCTTTGATATCCATTCAAAGGCCCAAATGTCCCCAGGATGAGGTACAGACCTGGAACTCTGCTGTCTTGGGGTTGGCGATGTGGGCGGCCCTGGTCTCAAAGAGCTTCTTCCTCAGCTTGTCAGTGATGTCCTCCTGAGAACACTGCAAAGGGCCACTTACAGAGAGTGTGTGTATTGGTGTGTATTGTGTGTGTTAGTGTGTGTACAGGTACGTGTGTGTGTGTGTGTGTGAATAGTTGTGTGTATAGGTGCGTGTGTTGCGTGTGTATAGGTGTGTGTGCGTGAGTGCATGCATGTGTGTTTGCTAGCATTGGACTCCTTACCAGGGCAAAGTTGAGGGCTTCAGTGAATCCAGCCGCCGCCAGGTCTTGTCTCAATAGCTCCGTCAGCTTGTTCAGGGGGTACTGAGGGGACACAAGGACACAGAGCCTTGTCAAACACGCAGCTCTACCCTGCCACGGCTCAGGTCTACCCTGCCAAGGCCCGGGTCATTTTCCTGCACAGGGTTCTGTGAGCCCGGGAACAGGCATCCATATCCGGGACATCTGCAAGGATGCTTTGCCTGCTCATGACCAGGTAACAATTGTGGTGTCGGTCCAGCCGTGTTGTGAATGAAGGAGTAACATCACGGGAGAGGAAGGGGACATCCAAGTGGGAGAGAGGGAACCAATCCAAAGACCTCGGTGAGGACGCATTTCAAACACCAACGCTTACCTTAACTCCGCCAATGCTTTTCCGTTATCCGATAATAACAGTAAGAAATAGTATTTTCTTTGAAAAATAAGATTTAAGACTGGTTGAAAACAGGACAGATTCCGAGATAAGGGAGCTCTGTCCAAGATGCATGGCGGCTGGCATCCATAAGCATACCGTCTGCTGGATGGCCTCCATGGCCCATCTATTCTGGGAAGGCTAGGCTGTGTGGAAATCTAGGCTTTGATTGACGGAAATCTTCCAGAACGCAGCTGCATGGGTGAAGAGTGAAAATCCCTATAGCCTGAGAGGTTAACCCATTTTCCGGGTACTAGCCACATGCCAACAGGGCGGAATGTGTCTCAGGAGGTAGAGCAGGTTGGCTGGTAACCGGAAGGTTGCTAGTTTGATCCCCGACACCACGAGTTGTCCCTTAGCAAGATAACTAACTGTAACTGCTTCCTAAGCGCTTGCTGTCGCCCTGCGTGGGTGAAATTGCGAAGGTGTGTGAATGTGTAAATCAATGGGTGAAGGTTAGGCAAAATTGTGAAGCGCTTTGAGTGACAAAATTGATAGAAAAGCTCTCTATAAATACAGTCCATTTAATGAGAAAGGGGCCTCATACACCTCACCACATACATGACAGTGGAACTAGAAGGAGAGGATCTTGATCCACCTGGCCACATACATTACAGTGGAACTCAGAGGGCCTTGATACACCTCCTAACATACATGACAGTGGAACTCAGAGGGGCCATCATACACCTCCCCACATACATGACAGTGGAACTCAGAGGGCCTTGATACACCTCCTAACATACATGACAGTGGAACTCAGAGAGGGGCCATCATACACCTCCCCACATACATGACAGTGGAGGCATGCGGCGCATCACCTAGCTACAAGGCAGTGAGGCTCATTGACGTAAAACGGCCTTTAGGGGGCCGCCGGGGCAGGATCTACTCACAACATGATAGAGCAACACCATGACAGCAAAAGAAAAGGACATGGGGACAAGAGCGTATGCAGTTTACATGCAGTTCCTTTGGCACCACAGTAATGGGGCTCATCTCAAGGGGGATGAGAACACCTACAGAGACGAGGTGGAGCATTTGGTGGGGTGGTGCAGTGCAGACTAACAACTTCCTCCTCAATACATTTAAGACCAAGGATCTCATTATGGGTTATAGGAGGAATAAGATCAAAGATCAAGGTCATCCAGCCGCTTCTGATAGGCGGGCTCTGTGTGGAGAGGGTCTCTGACTTCCGCTTTTTGGGAGTTAACAACATGGAGGACCTGACCTGGGGCGTCAACACCACTGGGCTAGTGAAGAAGGCCCAGGAGAGACTTTACTTCCTTAGAGTTCTCAGGAGAAACATCATCCCCCAAAAACTGCTGGTGTCCTTTTGCCGCTGCTCAATGGAGAGCATACTGACATACTAGGTCTTTTTGTGTTTTTTAAGCTGTACTGTGGCACAGAGGAAAATGCTCCAGGGGGTCATAAAGGCAGAACAGAAAATACTCGGCTGCCCTCTTTCCTCTATGGAAGAAATTCACAGCTCTCGCTGCCTCAAAAAGGCCAAATCCATCCTGCAGGACTCATCACACCCCGGTCACAAACTGTTTGAACTACTGCCATCAGGCAGAGTATAGTCCAGCTGCACCCCCGGAGAACAACACCCTGGCGTGACAACAACAACCCAGGCGCGACGGTAGTACTCTGGTGTGACGGAAGTGATTTATTTTTTAAACCTTTTTTACACACCGCTATCAGACACCAAAGATCAACCATGGAAGTGAGACTGTCAATATGCTTAAAATATTGAGTAATATTCATGTTAAAGCCATGCCATGGTTTATTTCCTTTTCGCCAAATTCGAATATAATATACAGTGCCCTTTTTGAAAAATTTGCTGCACTTCGTTCAAGGAAGTAAGTGAGAGTTAACATGAATATTACTCAATATATTAAGCAGATTGATAGTCTCACAAATAAATCACTTCCGTCACACCAGAGTACTTCCGTCGCGCCTGGGTTGTTCATGTCACGCCAGGGTGTCGTTCTTCGGGACTGCAGCTGGATACTATTGATCAGGCAGGAGATACCGGTCCATGAAAACTTGAACAAACTAGCTTTAGCCAATGGCCATAACTTCTATAAATTGTGCTACTAAGGCATAATTGTTATAATTTTTACATTTGCGACTGTGGATTTTTGTGTGGATGTTTCTTAGGTGCTTTTTAATGCCTATAGTAGTACTATATTTATGTATATATATTTATTATTTATGCATACTAACTCAATGATGTTGTTACACTGAACTCATGTTTTTGCACTTAACAAGGACTGCACTTAATTTTTTTTGTATCTGTTACAATGAGAAATACAGATATTCTATTCTAGCAATAGCTAGACTCCCATTAGAATAAAACAAACACCTAGTCCTATTGGAGTGATGGAGGCAACTATTGTGATAACACCACAAATATTTAGTGCGGAAATTGAGGATGTAAAAACACACCAACACACACAGACACACACCTGATTGGCCACGGTGTAGGTCCCCGGAGTGGTGCGGGGGATGTTGTTAAAGCCGTATGCCATGGCGGCGTCCTCCATGATGTCGCAGGCGTGGATGACATCAGAGCGCGTGGGCGGGATCTCCACCTGGATCTGGTCCCCGGCGCCAGTGGGCTGCGAGCGCAGACACATCTTGGTGAGCAGGCCGGCGATGCGCTCCGTTGACTCGCTTTGGAGGGGGGGGGAGGATACCGGCTGTGTTAGGGTTGTTGTCGTATATCTATAATGTGCTGAGAAGATGTGCGCTTTAGGAGATGACCAGAGTCAAAGTCCCCTTCCACTGAGCCCCTCCTCCCTTCCCCACAGCCCGCCGTTTACTCACTTGATGCCGACCTTGCGGTTGATGAATTCACTGGACAGTGTCTCCGTTCTGTAAGCAAGCTCCTACGCATCCACAAAGATACAGGCAACAGTGAGCACAAAAGACCTGAATGGGACTACTGAACACAACAGACCTGAATGGGAATAGTGAACACAAAAGACCTGAATGGGACTAGTGAACACAACAGAACAGACTGAATGGGACTAGTGAACACAACTGACTGAATGGGACTAGTGAACACAACAGACTGAACGGGACTAGTGAACACAAAAGACCTGAATGGGACTAGTGAACACAACAGAACAGACTGGATGGGAATAGTGAACACCTCAGATCTGTGAAGGACAGTGACTGAATGTGACTAGTGACCACAACAGACCTGTGAGGGATAGTGACTGAATGGGACTAGTGAACACAACAGATCTGTGAAGGAAATCGACTGAATGGGACTAGTGAACATAACAGACTGAATGGGACTAGCAAACACAACAGACCGAAAGGGACTAGTGGACACAACAGAACAAACTAAACGGGACTAGTGAACACAACAGACTGAACGGGACTAGTGAACACAACAGAACAGACTGGATGGGACTAGTGAACACCTCAGATCTGTGAAGGACAGTGACTGAATGGGATAGCAGACTGAATCGGACTAGTAAACACAACAGACCGAAAGGGACTAGTGGACACAACAGAACAAACTAAACGGGACTAGTGAACACAACAGACTGAACGGGACTAGTGAACACAACAGAACAGACTGGATGGGACTAGTGAACACCTCAGATCTGTGAAGGACAGTGACTGAATGGGATAGCAGACTGAATCGGACTAGTAAACACAACAGACCGAAAGGGACTAGTGGACACAACAGAACAGACTGAATGGGACTAGTGAACACAACAGACTGAATGGGACTGGTGAACACAATCGATCTGTGAAGGATACAGACTGAACTGGACATGTGACAGAACAAATCTAAAAGGTGTGATAAAAGTGTGTCCAGTACCGGGTACATGTAGGTACTGCCATCAGGAGACACGACCTCAGCCCCCTCCACCCTGCAGAAGACACAACATAGAGGGGATCATTGGAGAAGAGCTGCAGGGTCTGTCTGTGGAGGAACAAGCCAGTAAAGGGTGTAGAGAGTAACTTTTCAGTCAAGGAGTACTGCGGGTAGAGAAGTTTACTCACGTGAAGGGCTCTGCGCAGTACTCCGAGAACATGGTCACCATCATATCCAGCACGATCTTAGCCTGTGGGGAACATCCACTCAATGGTGACTGGTGCCGGATTCATCGCAACCACCTCCTCAATCGTGGTTTTCTACATGTTTATACCCCTACAAGAGCACCCGAGGTGCAACACCTGCTGCTCCTGCTAGGCTTGGCCTCCTTCAGAACCTTTCCATGTCACCCGGTCAGGTACACTCATACCTTGGTGAGGTCTTATGTTACCTAGATCAGGTCTAATGTTATAGAATTTACATTCCTACCTTGGTCAGGTCTAATGTAATAGAATTTACACTCCTACCATGGTCAGGTCTTATGTAACCTTGGTCAGGTCTAATGTTAAAGAATTTACACTCCTACCATAGTCTGGTCTCATGTAACCGGGGTCAGGTCTAATGTAATAGAATTTACACTCCTACCATGGTCAGGTCTTATGTAACCTTGGTCAGGTCTAATGTTATAGAATTTACACCCCTACCTTGGTCAGGTCTTATGTTACATAAATTATGTTCCTACCTTGGTCAGGTCTGATGTTGCATAAATTATGTTCCTACCTTGGTCAGGTCTGATGTTGCATAATTTATGTTTCTACCTTGGTCAGGTCTTATGTTACATAATTTACACTCCTACCTTGGTCAGGTCTGTGGCTGTGCATTCAACAAAGACGTTTTTCGTTTTGAGGGAGATTTTGGAATGGTCTCCTGAAAGATGGAATAGAAGTAAAAGGCATAGGTGAGTAAGGATTAGGATCCATGCCATGGCTTAAACTGGTTCATTGGTCAATGCTGAATGGCCACCACTGCTGCCCCTCCACATGGAAGAGGCTGGAATAGCACAATGAGCTAATGGCACATTTCCACCAAGCTTTACGGTTAGGTGCAATTATGTGTGGTACAGTTCACGTTTCCACTGCCAAAAGTGGGCAGGGTACGAACTTAGCCACGATTAGCCGTAACTATTTTTCTGTAGTCCTCAGTTGGAGAAGCAAGAGGTCTGAGAGGGTGCCAAAAAGTTGGAGATACAAACGCCGTCCATTGATCGGTCGACAGAAGTCACACTTCCAGGTGACAGGGGGTTAATAACAAACAAACACAGTACCTGCAAGGTATTTGGACAACAGTGAAAGCTTAGTTTATGAAGAAAATGTCTCGCAAAAGTTTGGACATCCTACATTGTTGCTCTTTGTTTAATGTGTCACGTTCTTCTTTTTCATTGGATTTATTGTGCGGCTATCGCCATCAGACTAAAACCCCGCCCTACCATAAGGGTACTGTCGGCTGTGGAAATGCGAGGCGTAACTGAGCCACACCTAACTGTACTACAATGACTGCACCAGACCTAACCGCAATGCTCGGTGGAATCGAGCCATAAGGGCCTAGCATTTGAGTCTTAGGCCCCGTCCCATTACTCCCACTAGTCCAAGATTTGGGCCTAGCTCTAAAATGTACGCGTTCACACAGAGGGGTAGGGTGTTCCAATACTTCAGCAAGAGGGAGTGCTTATTTTCCCTTAAAATCACCTTAAAAGCCAGCTTGGTACCTCACTTACAGCTAAGGGAGTATTACAAATTACCCAGGATGCCATGCAAACTCAGCAAGTGGCAATTTTTCCATGTTCCTCAAACAGTTAAACATTATGTAAGGAATAATCACCGAGAGGCAGGGCAATAAACAGTTTGATATGCCCGGCTCGTGGACGGCTTACTGCCCGAGACGAAGTCGAGGGCGGTAACCTTCCACGAGCCGGGCATATCAAACTGTTTATTGCCCTGCCTTGAGGTGATTATTCTGTTTATTCTACTTCTCGCCGGCCAACATAATAAAACAATTCAAATACTTTAATAATTAGCCTTTTTCTTATTTGTATTGCATGCTTATTAAATGTATACTCTGTTTAAGTTCAACTCCCTCGAAAAGTAGTTCCCTTTAGAACTACGGTGAATAACGTTAGCTCAGCTGTAGGTAACTCGTTTCTATAGCAACCACACAAGGCTGGATCTGATCACTAGTTTAATAATGTAGTTGCTACATTCGTATCAAGTCAGCTTTAATGACGATCGATCAAACATGCACTCCTTATTCCAAATAATTAAACAACAATGGACCTCATGTTTGAAATGTATGTGATAGAAAACTATACAAGCGGCGTATTGATCTACTGTGCTCAGTCAGCAGCAAGTAGAACCGACGTCAGCGGGCAATATGCCGGATTAATGCACCCCTCCCAGCCAATCAGAATCGAGCATTCTTAAATGAAGTAGAATAAGTTAAATTATTTAACCATAGACTGGATTCAACTATATGATCTGAATGTGTAGGTAATCTTATTTTCAACACACTAACCCTTGGGCCTTTACTACGCTAATTTGCATAATATTAATTATATTTTAATATATATTTGTGTTGTACACTTCCTAGTGACCATCTAGCCTACAGACATGATCACCCACTATTACAAATACAATTGACCATAAACTTAAGGAAAGCCAAACCCCAAGAGAACTTACTTTAGATAAAAAAGTGATGTGCTGCATAGTAGAGCTATGCATTGATTCAACGGTCAACATAAATGCACTTAAATGCCATTTAAAAACTGTACGATTTCAGGTCCTTAAATACCCAACAATTATCCATCAGAAAATCCAAAAGTATCTCAATAAATAAACGCTGGTTCTATGTAAATATCACTTTGAGATGATGTTCCTCTGTGCAGATACTCTATATTTGAAATGGGCAACTATGCTGAATGCCAGAGCAACAAGGCCTGGCTCACCGTTGATGATGGGAGGCATGGAGAGGACGACACCATTGCTATCGTAGATAACGGGGTAGGCGGGCTTGTCCTCGATGATGTGGAGGTAGTGCCTCAGGTGGCTGTCCGTCTGCAGGCCCAACCAAAGCGTCAGTTACACTTCAAACAGCCTCTCACAGCCACCTTCACTGGTGTTTACCTTGTACAGGCTCATGAGCTCCACGGCAGTGAACTCCTGGGTCTGGTTGAGGGGCCTGAAGTGTATGTCGGCTGGGAGCTTGGCCGTGTACGTGAAGGGGCCGCATACGGTGTCCAGGTCGTGGGTGCCGATGGCCACCAAGGTCCTTTTCCTGAAGGAAGAGTACGATCAGGAACCGAGAGTCTTCACAATGAAAAGCTACCATCCATTGCTGTGCCGAGACAAAGATTGGCCAATGGTCTGTTGTATCTTTTCCCTGTGGAAACTGCTCTTGACGAAGGAGACATGTCGATACAACTTTGATTAATTCTAATTTATTCTAGAATTGACAACATAATTGTTTTTATTTTTAACTCATCCAACTTGTTTAAAATAATCATGAAAAAAATAGATTTTAAACCGGAGCAACAGATCTATAGACAACACCTAATATGTGTCATACATATACAAACTTTCTTTTCTACTGGCACCGATGCGACCTAGGAGGAAATCAGATTGCATCACATACTAAGGACTTGCGGTCTAGAGCCCTTCCAGTCACCTGGACCATGTGGGTTCCCCCCAGCAGGGGGGCATGCCCTCCAGGAGATTTGATAATGAAGAAGTGTTTACGTTCCATCTGCAGTAAATTTATGTTTTTAGACAGAAAAGGCAAACAGTTGAAAATTGTTGGCCAAATAAATAAAAAGCATGCTGACATTTTGGGTGTATTAATAGGGACTTGCGTCATCCCCTGATTTACCAAAAACGTACCCAACCGAGGCAAAAACCGTGACTCCAAAATCGTGCAATGAACCGAAGGGGAATATTGTGAGCCTTCGCCCCCCTGGTGTCATCTCAGATTATCCATGGAGCCCAGCCCACTGCAATGGAGATTTAGTGAAGTGCCCCATTGTGGTGAAAGAAAATATGATGTTTGGACTAGGGCTCTTTCCAAATGTAGAGAACCCGGCGTTTTCTTTTAGGTACACTCAATAAAGAGTAGCCCTCAACACATTTTTCACACATCCCCATGTCAGTTGAAACTACTGAAGTATCTAAATCCTCGCAGGTCAACCAATTCCCTTCTGCTCCGTGTGGAAATAACTGGCAGCTCAGCCAGTTTAACGCTTAACGGCATAACCAAAAGCTAAGGCCTTCTTCGAGCCTATACCTCATGGCTCGTGAGTGAAGCCCTTGACAGCGCTCTTCCTCCATCTTCATCCTCTGAGTTGGGAAGTTTTTGACGTGTTGCGCAGGACGCCCCACAGTAAAGTCTAGCATGTTCGATATTTTTTAACAACTGCCATTGTCATACAAATTCGTAGTAATCGTGTATGCCTACACTCCCCGATCGCAGTTGACCTCAATGCTAGGGTGATCAACTGACCTTAATCAGACGCTATCTCGCCCCGTCTCTAGGCGATTTATTTTTTACGCTATATTCATGAAGATACAGCAAGTTAGACAGAAAGGTTCTGGAGAGAGAGGAGAGGACATGCAGCAAAGGACCCCAGGGAATCGAACCAGGGTCACTGCCCTAAGGGCTGAGCCCTAACGGTACACGCTCTACCCAGTAAGCCACCGGGCGCCCAATGATTTCCTAACTGTGTGGGAGTGTGGGAAAGACGACGTGTTGTGTGGTCTTATCGCTGCATTAAGGATAGAGTCAGTGTGGACGTTGTGCTGCACTAAGGCTAGAAACAGTGGGGACGTTTGTGCTGCATTAAGGCCACAGTCAGTGCGGACGTTGTGTTGCATTAAGGCTACAGTCAGTGTGGACGTTGTGTTGCATTAAGGCGAGATTCAGTGCAGACGTTGTGTTGCATTAAGGCGAGAGTCAATGTGGACGTTTTGTTGCATTAAATCTAGTCAGTGCGGATGACCGCAGCGGTTGGCTCTCCACCTGCAGACGTTCTGGTGAAGTTTCTCCTGAAGCTCGATGAAGCTGTCGTAGCGCTCCTGCGTGAAGGTGATGTCCCTGAGCACCGCTGCCACAGCGTGGGGACGCACCGCAGCTGTCTGGAACACAACAGATCACATGTTATACAGCTGAAGCATCGTGAACACAACAGATCACATGTTATACAGCTGTAGGATCAGGAACACAACAGATCACATGTTATACATCGGTGCGGCCACACCAGACGCGTATCTCGCGTACTTTTTACGCGAGATACGCGAGTAAAATGTTGCTTGACCATTTTGTGTCAAAAATGGTCGCATACGCGCAATACGCGCTATACGCGCCTACGTCACTCGCCTAGATGAGTCCATGTCCATGCAAGTGAACGGAGCGTTCCCTCTTCGTCATAACTATCAAACCAAACATCCTTCACATTCACCGAGCGAACATTACGAAAGTAAAATGCACATTTCTCGCTAAAAATGTTTCCATAAACGCATTTAATGGCGTAACTATGTTACTATTTCCACCCAGAATAAAGAAAGTTGTCGGCCGTGGCTGCGCTGGAGTCCGAGGTAGGAAACCCCAACGCCGCCGTGTTTGGGTGATAGAGTTTAGATCGGGTTAGATTAAATAATCTCGGATATAAATAACAATAATCGGGTTAAATAACTTCACATGGTGTGTCTGGTGTGTTTCCCAGCAGAGAAATAGTCCGCCAAGACGTTGAGGTTGCTTAGTAACCAGAGACTCTGTCCATGCAAGTGAACGGAGCGTTCCCTCTTCGTCATAACTATCAAACCAAACATCCTTCACATTCACCGAGTGAACATTATGAAAGTAAAATGCACATTTCTCGCTAGAAATGTTTCCATAAAAGCATTTAATGGCGTAACTATGTTACTATTTCCACACAGAAAAAAGGAAGATGTCGGCCGTATGCTTCTGTCCAAGCTCACTACTCTCTGCCAGTGACGTCGGGTCAAGCTCAACGCTGATTGGGCAATGCGTGTCTCGTCAGACGCGTATCTCGCGTACTTCGCGTAAAAAGTTCAATTTTTTGAACTCTTTTGAAATGTACGCGATATACGCGATATACGCGCGTATAGCGCGTATAGCGCGTATTGCGCGTAAATATACGCGCTATACGCGCGTAAAATGTTGCTTAATACGCGAAATACGCGTAATACGCGTAATACGCGCCTAAACCAATGGTTCCCTATGGAGAAAATGGCGATTTCATACGCGAAGTACGCGAGATACGCGTCTGGTGTGGCCGCACCTTTAGAGTCTTAGAGTACCATATTAAGCGCTATATAAATTTCATTTTTTATTATTATTATTATTATTATTATTATTATTATTATTATACAGCTGTAGGATCAGGAACACAACAGATCACATGCTATACAGCTGTAGGATCAGGAACACAACAGATCACATGTTATACAGCTGTAGGATCAGGAACACAACAGATCCCATGTTATACATCTGTAGGATCGTGAACACAGCAGATCACATGTTTTACAGCTGTAGGATCAGGAACACAACATATCGCATGTTTTACAGCTGTAGGATCAGGAACACAACATATCACATGTTATACAGCTGTAGGATCAGGAACACAACAGATCACATGTTGTACAGCTGTAGGATCAGAAATACAACACATCAAACCAGCTTGATATTATCGGGCCGACTCGCGTATTGTCTGGAAGACAAACTGAAATTGGGTTGAAATTGGAAACAACGGGGGCATCGTCCAGATGACTCGGGCCCGATCCACACGGAAACGATTTTTGTGTAAAAACGCATAAATTGTATGCGTTTAGACCACTGTCCAGACGGACCAGGCGTTTTTCGGTGCCTGCAAACACATTTTTTTTTTAAACCGGGTCCAGGGGGAAAAAGAGAAAAACGGCACCCTGCGTTTTGGTGTTAGGAATCGTGTTGACGCCTCCCCACTAGTTGGCAACGTTAGATGTCCGTCTAATTTGCTTTGTTTGATTTGTATTATTTTTGTAGCTTTAAATTAAGCCCCTTGGTAAATTGAATTACTAACTATACATTCAAAAGTATTTTCTGCTCAAACTACAAGGTTTAACAACTGCCTTCTCCTCCTCGACTGTATGTTTGTAAACAGCGCGCAGGTTTGATGCGCATGCTCCACCTCGTCTCGCATATTTGTTATGCAGGATCGTTGTATGGCGATATTATTGGTAAGCGGATATCATCGGTCCAAGGACTACTCTGTGTTTAAAGATATACGGCTACTCGAATTCTGAGCAACCCTGGGCGGGATTTAGCGTGAATATTCATTACGGAGGTTGTAGCACACAATACAATGGAAAGATTTGAAATGACAGACTTGGATACAAAATGTAGCCCTATATTATAGATCAATTTGCTGTTGGTGTATTAGCCT
Source organism: Gadus morhua (assembly GCF_902167405.1). Taxonomy (NCBI): domain Eukaryota; kingdom Metazoa; phylum Chordata; class Actinopteri; order Gadiformes; family Gadidae; genus Gadus; species Gadus morhua. Next base: position 29,842,279 of record NC_044063.1, read on the forward strand.
AGGACAACACGCTTATTACACATTTATCTAAATAGCCCTATGTTGCAGAAATTGCTAACTTTATGCAAGGTCTACGTTCGTGCAGTACTTGGCGTTGACTGTCCTAAAAAAACAATATTATTGTAAGTTATACCACATCAAAAAAGCAGTAGCTAACTTTAATTGAATCAAGCAAACAAATAGCTATTGTTTTTGCTCCAAAAAGCTTGACTTACCTCGAATTTAACATAAGATAGTTCCTTCAAATTAGGGCTGTAGGATATGGACTAAAATGTATATCACAGTATGATTTGAGGCATAGTATGTTCATTTTATCTTCTAATTTCGATATAAATGCTTCTGAAGGGGTAAAGTACTGGTGAGGCAGCAAAACTGCATAACTAAATTAAAAATCTTTTTTCTCAAGTCTCAATCTCTGAAAAACAGTAATATTTAATAGTATGGATTTGTTTCTCCACTTGCTTGCGGACCTTGCCGTATAGTTTTGGCATTTCAATTTGGCTGAAGTGTGTGTGGGCAGGTAACGCGTACCTGGGATTGAGTGTTTTGACCATCTTTGTAAAGCCCTTTCTATTGACATTTTGAAAGGGAACCATGTCCTTACACAGGTAAATAGTGACGGCGTTTGTTATCTCGTTGCTGCTGGCATTTTGTTGTAAGGACTGGCTTTGGAAAATGCACCATCACACCAGACAAACTATGAAGGAGACTCAATAGTTTTTTTAACGACCATTTCAATAAATATTATTAATAGGGTGTGAAGCCAGGCCGGGTCAGTGACATGGTGGTGATGTTTACCAAGCCAAAGCAGAGGACTGTTGCTAATGGTGTAAGGTAATTATGTCTTGCGTTATAACCTGTGATTGTCTTTCAGTGCAAAATTATTCTTTCTTAATCGAATTATGAAATGAAAGTCCACACAGGAGCACACTTTACAAAGCAGTGAGGGGGGAGCTGCCTGATCCTGATGTCCTTAAAGTGGCTGAGGTTTATAAGGATTTTTCAGCGGACATTGCACCACTCATCACCACCATGGCAATCAGTGCTGATGTCCCACTGGTTGACTAAGCATTTGGGAAAGTTCAGGAAGGCAGTCCCATCTCCTACCAGCACCCAGTGTCTGTGAGCCGGATTGTGTTATTCCACCCAGATTCCCCTCCACCACCACCTCTAGATGGTTACAGGTTGGCTGGCTGCCAGTTTGTGTGCAATCTCCAGCAGCAGCTACATCTGCAATCTCTAGAAACTAATTTGGAAATGGCCAGGAATATAGAGGTTGCTACAAGGGAGCAGAATGTCTCTGTAGAGTGACACCGAGTCAGGAAGAATAGGATCACATCTTCCCGCTTCAGGGAGATTTGCCATGTCCGTGGTCAGAGCTCAGCAGAACGCCTTGCTGCGCGAATAAAAAAGGGTGTGGCTCAAACAGCATCAATGAAGAGGGGCCTGGCATTGGAGCCTGTTGCCATTCAGGAATATTGTCAGGGTAAAGAACACCAGTTACGGGCCTTGTGGCTTTGTCAATCACCCTGATGCTCCCTGGTTAGGGTCATCTCCTGACGGGATTGTGTTTGATCCAACTGAAAATCCACCCACTTGCCTGTTAGAGATCAAATGCCCAAATGCCAAATGCTACGTTGACTGTATATATTTGAAATTACAAAGCGACACCATGAAATTAAAAAAACAGCACAGCTACTACTGGCAGGTCCAAGGCCAGCTCCTCATTACAGGAATGGAGTGGCGTGACTTTGTTGTGTTTGCAGAAGAGGACATGGTAGTCTAGAGCAGGGGTACTCAAGTAGAAATGATGAGGGGCCACAAAAACATTTTTCAGTGACTCAAGGGGCCGGTCGGTATACGTGTGACTGAGGCCGATATATGCTCTGTTTTAGACGTAACGCGTAAGCACGTAAGATACATAACCCCCCCTTGCGCGGTAAAATATCCCCCCTTACGTGCTTAAGTGCGTCGGCCAAAATTCCTGACTATGCGACTAAAACACTACGACCCTACGCAGCTCGCAAAGACTGTGATTGGCCAGCTAACCACATCCTTTCAGGAGTCTCACATTTCCGGTTTTACAGCATAATAGCGCCATTTTTAAAAGGCCGTGACAGAAGCGAATGAAGAATTTTGAAGAAGGAGAAGAAGAAAACACAAGAACGAATTATGATAATTATAAATATAAACAAGCCAGCGATTTCCACTTCCACGCCCACAGATTCGTTCGTTGCTCCCCCTACTGTTCTGGCGGAGAATCCCCTTGCAACACGCGCAATCCTTAAGGAACCTTAAAGGAACCGTAAATCAAAACTTGTCTAAAACAAGTCCCTTGCGTAAATTACGTGCTTACGTCTCTGCGTCTAAAACAACCCTAAATCGGCCTTGACTGCTGCTGAGATGGACTGTCTGCCTCGAGTTTGGGAGGGCTGGAGCGGTCTGTGGGCTGGAGTGCTATCTGTTTATCGTTGCAACCCCCAGCCTCGTATTGAGATCGCGGCGCGCGGTTTCAAAATAAGAGCGCCCAGCACGATTTTATTATTATTATTTTTTTTTTATAAATAAAAAAACTTTTCAAAACAGCTCGAGGGCCATTAATAGACACCCCGCGGGCCACAAAAGGCCCGGGGGCCGCTACTTGAGTATGACTGGTCTAAGGGATCTACAGAAATACAGAGGTTAATGCAGTCATTAGGGAGAAGGGAGAATACTTATTTTTTTACTTTTAAATCGATCTATCTATCTATCTCTAAATCTATCCATCTCTAAATGTATCTATATACAGATATCTATATCTACAAGTTTTAAATTTATGTTGTAGAAAGCACATTTATTTTGTGCTACCAATTAATAAAAGCATTCATCTAGCGTAACCTTCTACAAATTGTAAAGTAGATCTGAGATGAAATGTTACTGCATCTCCACTACAACCGGAAACAGTCGTGCCCACCACAGAAAACCCGGACGTTAAGTTCTTGTGCACCTGGCCAATAGCATACTTCCTGAGAATGCAGTATCGCTGTCAAATCTGGGAAAAGCAACGTAGTGCCGAATTGAAATACCATATTTTCAGTAGTTGCGCGTAACTTTACTTTTTACATGAAAAGTAGTTAGATTACTGTATTAACGCGTGACTTATTTTGTTACGCGTTACATTCAACACTGTCTACCGGTCACACGGTAACGTCAAAATCCATACCGTAGCGCAAATTCACACTGGTGTACCTTCTATACCATTTATACCCAACTTCAAATTGACGTTAAGAGTTTCCATCAGACTCGCGCGGTAGCCAGGAGTCTCATCCAAAGGCGAGCTCAGTCGGCGCTGTGTGCTTCAAGATTCTGAAGCAAGTGCTGAGATTCCGATTGGCCCAGAGAAATGTCTATTATAAGAATTATCCAATAATGTTTCGCAATTCTAGCCTGCATGGCATGCATATGAAGGGCAGCCTCCCCTGCACCTAAAAAATAATTCTGGTTCTACGCAATTCACGTGTATGACCCAATTGACCAAGAAAACGGTAATTGTCGCCGAAAAGCGACAAGTTTGCAGGTATGTGTATTGCGAATCACATCATGAGGTAACCTGTGATTCCCACCCCTTGTTCATATTCATTCTCCGTTTGGTTCATTGTATCCACCCACCTCTGAAGTCACAAGAAGCCTCTGAGGCTCTCCACTGGCTGGGCTCACACGTCGGTAGCGCGGAGCCTCCATCCTGGAACACAGAAGATATTCATGTCAATCACAACACCTCCGCGCGAGTCCACCATGCTCTCAGTAATACATTTACATTGAGGATTCTGCTGACGCTTTCATCCAAAGCGACTCGAGAGATTTGCAATGCAAGGCACACTTCCAGCTCCATGATCATCCAACTTCCCTTCTCCTAGCTGGCGTTCTGTCTAGTGGCCATTAACCACATGTGTGTAGGGTATAGACGAAAAGTTTATAAACCAAGAGCCTATCTAATTAGCTATAGTAGTATAGTAACCAGTGTTTCCCCTAGAATTTTTTTTAGGCCCGGTGGTAAGAGCTGATAGTGTGATTTGTTACACATTTTTCACGGGATGCTAGAGTATTTGTTGGTTATTTCCGTATAAAACACTTGCTTAGCCATCACAAGTTGATAATGATTCAACACGGACAAGTGTTGGGAGGAGATAATGATCTCCTCCCTCTGCCCCTCTGACGTGTTCCTCCACACCCGTCACTCGCCCTTCTTCCCCACCTGTACTCTCGTTTGGCACCGTGTTTAGGAAGAACCTTGAAATACCTTTTTGTCCTTCATCCCTTTTACGTTTTTTTGGTGGTGCCATGCTAATGATGATATAACTTAATGCTGTCAGATTGTCCGTTATGATGGGGCATCATCTGCGCACGCGCGACACATTTTAACAGGAACGAAAACACAATCATATTTAGCTCTGGGCCCCGATTCCCGATAACGATGGATCCACGCTCGTACGATCATTCTCACGAAGGATCTTGCGAACCTTTTCAGATTTCTTTCGAGCGTTTCCCGAAACTCCTCTTAACATGAACAGGCGTGCACTGCTCTAACGACGTTCGTGGGCTAACTGTCCACTGACACGGTGCTGAAATGTGCTCTGTAGGAGGGGGAGACGCAGGAATGTTGATGAAACTGTTTATTTTGTGGCAGCAAAAAAATATCTCCCCATCAAGGCCAACAACAGAGTATCCTACGACAACAATAGACTGCAATAATATGAATGCTACAAATATGAAACAATTAATTAGGCCTAGGCCAACATATGCTATATCAGTCCTAATCCTGAACGCACCGTGCGTACAATTTTCACAGCATTTTCCCCCCTCAAATAATTCCATATGACAAATTAAAAATAGCTTGGGTAGAGGTGTTGCTGCGCTGTCTCCACAGAGACAACAGAGCAATGAGCAGTACTAACTGGAGAGACAGTGAAATCCGCGAGCTACTGATCATCATGGGAGAGAAGGCGATGCAGTCATACTAAACAATGACGTTGAAAGAAGGTGCGATCTACGAGAGAGACGCACTGTCCTTACGAGGGTTATGTCGGGTTATGTCGGGATAAAAAACAAGTGGTCAGCAAAATAAGGAATATGTAGATCTTTTTGCACTTGTCAATAGTTAATCACGCTTGTAGCCTACACTCAGATGAAATGTCATTCTTGCATGCAGGTGTCTCCATTCATAAAAAAAAATTAACATTCAGGAGTATGCAAATTATTATAAAGAGGTATAGTCTACGTGCGAAACCCCGCATTCTCCAGTGAACCAAGAAAGACTGTGCCGTGACGACGGGCGATTTTACCCCCTCGGTTATACACACTCAACTTGCCGATTGTGCACTCCAGGTCAGGGATGTTCAAAACTGTCTAGACAGGGTCCAATAAATAGTGAACTTCATCACAGCCTCACCGAAGTGCCAGTGCTTTACGGCAAACAATCGCAACAAAAAACGCATGCAGAAATTCTCCGACACCCGCTGGTCTTAGCATGATTCATGTGCAGTATGTCTTCTGTCATTGATCAATATGAGGACATTTTAACCACATTGGTTGAATTAAAATCAGAGGGAGACAGCAAGTGCAGCTCGAAAGCGTCCTCCCACACTAGAGCAGTGGAATCATTTGATTTTATTATATGCCTTGTGATAGTGTTGCCTTGTGACATGGCGTTTGATCGGTACATTTCGTCTGCGCATGTATTTTTGGAATTTTCAAATGCTGCAATAAATTATGTTGTTGTTGACTTCTAACATGTCTCTGTCTTTGCTGTTTAAATCTAACAGTCTACGAGTAATATATCGGCGGTAACCACTGTTTTTGGGGTATTGCGAAATTGCACCACCTAGACATTCAGTGGTATTTGATGTGTTTTAAAGGAGACATATTATGGTGTTTTCCCATCAAGTGAACATAGTATTTGAGTTCCAGAAAACATGTTTTTGAAGCTGTTTGCTGGAAATAGCTTTAAGGGAAAAACATCTCGCCTACCGCTATTCCCCTTTGTTTCAGTCCCTTCAGAGTGCGCCGTTTCTGGTATCTGTAGCTTTAATGTAAATGAGCTGCTGCCCATTGAACAATGAGCTGTCAGACTGAACCACAGCATGGAGGAGAAGGGATTGTTGCCGTTTGCGGACTCCTGGAGCTCTATATCATATAATATAATATTATAATAATATTATATATGGGTATTTATTAGTGCTGTCAGTTAAACGCGTTATTAACGGCGTTAACGCAAACCAATTTTAACAGCGTTAATATTTTTATCGCGCGATCAACGCAATTTTTTTATTTTTTTATTTGACTCAAAACGAAGAAGCAGTAGCCTGACTGCTATGTTCAAGGCAGTATGTTTGTATGTTCATCTTTTGCACTATAGGCTTTTTTTTGTATCGTCCTGTTTTGATCAGTATATGCCAATGTTGTCAATAAAAAAACATTTGCACAAGGCAAGCCGATGCACATCTCCATGTTGATAAGAGCATTAAAATGAGAAAAAATAATGGGACAAAGAAATCAAGGGATATTTAGCATATAATTTTTTTTCACATTAAATATTTTAATCGCTTGACAGCAATAGTATTTATATAATATTATATCTAATATCGTACCCAAAAGCTTTGTGTCAGACTGCGTCTGATGTCTCTGGCACTTCCACAAGTGAAGACTCGTAGTGGGGGATATCTCGGCCTTGACTTTGCCCTTGATTCTCTGAAGTCCATGAACCGCGACATGGAGAAAGGGATTGTACTCCGGGAGCGGAGCTGCCGGACTGCCGCCGAGACCTTTGCCTGCCGGACCTGCCAGCTTCGGCTGCAGTGCAGTGCAGCTCCCGGAGTACAGCCCGCCGGAGCAGCCGGAAAGCTACGGCCGCAGTTCAGCTCCCGGAGTACACCGCCGAAGCTGCCGGACTGCCGCCGAAGCTTTGGCAGCGGCCGGACGGCTTCGACGGCGGCCAGACTGCCGCCGTACCCCCGCCGGCAGTCCGGCAGCTCAGCTCCGGGAGTACAATCCCTTTCTCGTCCATGTCTCCTCCTCTGGATTGCCGCCGAAGCTTCGGCGGCAGTCCGGCAGAAAGTGACAGGGATTGTGATCCCGGAGCTTAGATTGTACTCCCGGGGAAACCGCAGAGTTTCTCCCGCCGGAGCTGCTCGTCCACTGGTCCACAAAATCTTAGCTATGCTCCGATTGGAGAGGAGTGGGGAAGTGGGAGGTAATATTCTGTGCCCCCTTCCTACGTAGGATGGGGTGCCGAAACTGACTCGCTTGTTTGGTAACTGTAGGCGGGGTACTTTCAGAAATGCATATCTCATTCAAAAGATCATGTACAGACTTTTTTCAAAGGTTGTATGCGTATGGGACCACCAGAGACCCAAAACAACACCCCAAATCCCAGGAAAAGTTTTGTTTTCATAATATGTCCCCTTTAATAAAAACACATCCAATACCATGGAATGTCCAGCTGGTGACTCCACTGAGGCTATAGTAACGATGTTCATAGCACCCTACGAGTACCCCTGGAGCCCTCATTAGCTATGAGTGTTTTCGTGACGTTCGTTATGTAACAATGCTTTCGGGAAACGGTGTGAAAACTGTACAATGCTTTGTACGACGAACTTCACTTAGGCTGACGATGCTTTCGGGAAACGTGGCCCTTGAACATAAATGTCAATTAATTTAAAAACAGGTTAACATGATTTAGTTCGGATTCCAAGCTTCAATTCATTACAGAATGTTTATTTAAAGGTCCCCTGGCATGCTTCTTTATGGATGCTTTAATATAGATATTAGTGGGCCCCTAACACAGCACTTGAAGGCGTTCCCAAAATTCAGCCGTGGTGCAAAATTACAGCCACTGAAAGCCAGTCGCACATTGAGCTTTCCCAAAACGCACCGTTTCGGTGACTGTAGCTTTAATTTAAATGAGGAGGAGAGAGGCGGGTCAAGGAGGAGGGTGGGGTTGTGTCCCTGAGCAGCTTGCGGCCACGGTACCATTCGCAATGGCGAGGCACACACAGCCTTTGGCCGTGTTTTGTAAATATTCTAACTCATTTCGGGTGCTCCGGCGGGAGTCCTGGAGCTCTATATCTACATAATATCATATTACCGTATTTTCCGCACTATAAGGCGCACCGGATTATAAATCGCACCTTCAATGAATGGCCTATTTTAGAACTTTTTTCATATATAGGGCGCACCGGATTATAAGGCGCATAGAATAGATGATACTGCAGTCAAACATTTGACTGGGGTTGCGTTATGCATCGACTATACCGAGCTGTGCTAAAGGGAATGTCAACGAAACAGTCAGATAAAGTCAAACTTTATTAAGCGTTCTACAACTCTGTTAACTCCCATGGTAACGATGTTCAAATGTTAATGTGCATATTAACAATATCTCCCAGCCTTGTTCAGTTGTAAACACGTAAAAGAAACAGTCTGATACCGCTAATTCAAACGTTAGTGCATAACTCAACATTGTTCAGTTACGTATAACACTTAAAGCTCAGTTTTTCAGTTCATTCCCCGTCCACGAATCCCTCGAATTCTTCTTCTTCAGTATCCGAATTGAACAGTTGGGCGAGTACGGCATCCAACACGCCCGGCTCCCTCTCGTCATTATCCGAGTCAGTGTCGCTGCTGTTGCCTGGCAGTTCATATTCCTGCCTTCGTGAAAGCTCGGACCACAGTTGAGACTGATATATCAGCCCAGGCATCCACGATCCATTGTCAAATAGTGGCGCAATTCGCCCGGCGCTGTCTCCCCGACTTGGTGAACGTGCGTTTGCCTTAAGGCCTATTTAGGGTCGTTTTAGACGCAGAGACGTAAGCACGTAATTTACACAAGGGACTTGTTTTAGACAAGTTTTGATTTATGGTTCCCGTAAGGTTCCTTAAGGATTGCGCGTGTTGCAAGGGGATTCTCCGCCAGAACAGTAGGTGGAGCAACGAACGAATCTGTGGGCGTGGAAGTGGAAATCGCTGGCTTGTTTATATTTATAATCAGGGTGCGATTTGTGAAAAAACCAGAGGGGGGGATAATTTTGAGAGACATTTTATTCAGGAAAAATAACCACACAACAGTGTGAAAACTTATGAAAACAGTTGATCTTGTGACCTTGTGTATCTAAACCTTACACTTAGGCTTCATAACGTAGGCGGTAGGCCTATTTTGAACGTGAACTTAACCACTGCATTTGCAGAAATATTTTCTCATAGCTAAAATTGTTTTTAAATGTGCCAAATAAAAAAAAATATATTTTTTTTTCCCGATATCAGTTCAACAGAAAATATGAAATACCACAATGTGCTGTCAAGACGTTTTTTTTTTATTTTATGGGTTAATCGGGTAGACTATAGGTCAGACTACGAAAACAGTCCGCTCTGATGACGCACTTCAGCCTCTTTTTTTTGCTTTCCTGTTGGCGGATCGATAGCAGCGTGGTGACCCTGCTTCAACCACATCTCTGCAAATCTGCGGGCCGGGAAGGAAGCAACATCTGGTGCATTTACAGAGATGAAAAGCAGATTGTGCAGTGTGGACACATTCATTCTGTTTCTGCCATCTGCAAGAATGTGGTTCATGGCGCTGAAACCTCTTTCACACTCGGCTGTGCACACTAGGAGCGTGGAGACAGCGGTGAGAACTTTGCGCATGCTCTCTCCTGTGACACCGTGACATTTAAACTCATCGAACTCCTTCAGGAGTATGGGACTGGTTGCGGCCTCAACAGCAAGAGTTTTGTGTATGGCGAGAAGTTTTTCATCGCCGTAGAGGATGCGCTCGTCTTCATCAGATGGCCAGTTTGATGGATTTAGAGCGGCGGCGGCAGAGATTATCCCGTTGTCATCCAGCCTGCGCTCACGCGCGACGCCTCTGACTCGCTCCCGGTAGATCAAAATCACAGCACAATCAAAATGAAGACGGACCCTGTGTATTTTGGTTGTTAATTATTACGATGTAATGGTGAAAATACTTTGGGTGGGGGGGATCATTTTTATCCCCACCGAGGATAAAAATAATTCAGCAGAGGGTAGGACGTGTAAACCAGAGGGGGGGATAATCCCCACCATCCCCACCGGCAAATCGCACCCTGTTTATAATCATAGCCGCGGAAACGTATTCTCAGCAGGGGGTGCTGGAAAAAAAAACTCAGCCTGGACTCGACTCGCAACTCGCTACATTGATAAAAAAGATATATAGCACCGCAGCTCAATTACACCAGTGCATGCGCGCACAGTCGAAAATCGATCGTTGTGTTCACACCATGGTTCACATCCAGCTGCTCACAGAACAAGTTTAGCGCGCCACCGCTCCCCTCACACTTTTTCATATAACTTTTTTTCAGCACTAGGTCATATGAGCATTACATAAATGCTGCGTCTCAAAATGCCTTGGACAGCAGCGACGATGACCCGCTTTGCCACGGGCCGAAACAGTGCGGAGCGACCACAGCCAGAGCGAACACAGCGGGGCAGAGGAGTGTCAGGAATAGTCTTTTGTGAACACATCAGTACGGCCTATTTGCACTACTGTTTAGTGGCAATGCAGTGTTTTATTCTATGCCTTTTAATTTTCGTATATTATTTCAATGAATACAATTTATTTATTTATAAAAACAAGATCTGGTCTTCAAATCTTTTTTCCAAACATAGGTCGCGTTTGTGTTTATATTCGGACCAATACGGTACAGCGGGCGCTCACATGACGTTAAGCATTTCCTGGTGCATAATGTGACGCTTCAGAACCTAAAATCCCGTTTCTCCCCGTTGACACAACACATAACCGGCGTTTTCAGAAATCTCCACTTTGGCCGGAGTTTTTAGAAATAATCGTTTTCTGTGATAAGACAGGGCCTCAGACAGGGGGTGCGGCAGCACCCCCAGCACCCCTACTTCCCGCGGTACTGTTTATAATTATCATAATTCGTTCTTGTGTTTTCTTCTTCTCCTTCTTCAAAATTCTTCATTCGCTTCTGTCACGGCCTTTTAAAAATGGCGCTATTATGCTGAAAAAAACAGAAATGTGAGACTCCTGAAAGGATGTGGTTAGCTGGCCAATCACAGTCTTTGCGAGCTGCGTAGGGCCGTAGTGTTTTAGTCGCATAGTCAGGAATTTGGGCCGACGCATTTAAGCACGTAAAGGCCGATTTATGCTCAGTTACGTAAGCGTAAGCGCAAGCGCAAGAGGCCCTTGCGCGCCCTTGCGCACCCCTTGCGCGACTTCTCACGTCTTGCGTGCGTCGGGCGATTTTTCTAGACTTGCGTCATTTATTACGTAAGCTTTTACGCGAGCCTCGCAGCCTGCGATTGGTCTGCTGGTCTGGTTACTACTTCCTGTCTGGAGTATAACATTTCCTGTATTCATACCGCCATTTTTAAAAGCCAGAAGGCAAGGACGACCCGGCAGGCTCATATACAAAAGCATTAACGTGAAGTGAAGTTAACTTTGCTGCCAACACATTATGTCGTTTTAAAATGTAGAGAGATATGCACATTTATACAACCCCAATGATCAACAACTTCATCACCCCTGTTCCTCTGTCTGTTGCCATCATTCACTGTGTATGGGGAGAACACGATCTGGCACATAAACAAACCAACGACTCCCACAGACAAAGACGTCATTCTCGAGGTCGTCTTCAACGAAAAACTTTACTCCACATATTACTCCACCTACTGTTCTGGCGGTAAATTGCTTGGCAACACGCGCAACCTAAAAGGGAGCATGAATTGCTTTGAGTAAATTTTGCGCAACAACGTAACACCAACGCTGAAGCATGCAGCCGCCTTAAGGGGGGATATTTTACTGCGCAAGGGGGGGTTATGTATCTTACGTGCTTACGCGTTACGTCTAAAACAGAGCATATATCGGCCTTTAAGGCCCTGTCCCCATGAAGCCGAAAGATTTCACAACCTGCTAAGTGCGTTTACAATGAGCAAGCAAACTAATGACTCGTTCTTCCGACCTTCGGCTAGTGTGCCAGTGCCAGTCATTCCTCCACGGGTCTTATTTTACAAACCCTGCAACCGCCCGTACCCGCAATACATCAAACCGCATCAGACCCGTTTTCCGACAGTAGCGCGAATTACATCCCGCACCCGACCAGACCCACTATAAATTGATATCGACGCCCGACCCGCAACCAATGGAAAATTAAAAACATCAGATGAAACACCGGGGAATTACGCCATCTGGTGTTTGGTGTGGTGCTTTAGATTGCTCTGCGAAAAAAGGCCATCATCCACTGTTGACGGTTTCGGTTAACTCCTCTGCTCCTGATTCACTATCCAGCACCGGAGAAGTCTTGCTCGCTAACGCAAAACCGACCGACAGACAGTTCAGGCGTCCAACCCGACTCGTTTCATCCAAATTGTGCGGGTCACCCGAACCAATGCAGGACTCTGCCTCAGGTGCCATAAAAGGCTTTTCATACGGGAGCCGTTTGTGTTGTCTGATAAATTGATAATGCATTCTCAATGGAGACGGAAACTATGAGGGGCCGTTTAGGACATAACTAATTGAGGCACTCTCACACACATACCTATGAAACACTCTTACACTCACTACTGAAACGCTCACACACTCACTACTGAAACACACACATACATACATACATACTCTTCTGAAACACTTACACATACATATGAGAAACACACACACATACATACATACCTCTGTGGCATATACACATACACATGAAATGCTTACATTCATACAAGTGAAACATTTATACGTACCCTATTTAGAAAATATACGATTTCATCGCGATTGCCAATTACAAATAAAGCCTCCAGACTGATCAAAATAATTAAAAGTTGCGCCTTCATATTCATATTCAATAACACAAAAAACCTGAAATGTCAGTCACGCTCTTCACCGTTGGCTTAGATTGGCTGAAATGTCACGCTCTTCACCGTTGGCTTAGAAACCGGCACTTTTTGTTCCCGCCTTCCGGTTTAAATGCCAACCTTGACCTTGGAATTTCATGCACACATACCTATGAAACACTCTCACATTCACTATTGAAACGCTCTCACCGTCACTACTGAAATTACTGGTATGAATACTACATGTGAAACGCTTGCACATCCTCATGTAAGAGCATACATACATATAACTGAAAAACGTATTCATACATTTGAAACATTTATACAAATATGTGCTTGCACATATGAGTGTTTCAGATAGATACGTATACATTTTTCACTTGTATGAATGTAAGCATTTCATATGTATGTGTATATGCCACAGAGGTATGTATGTATGCGTGTGTGTTTCTCATATGTATGTGTAAGTGTTTCAGAAGAGTATGTATGTATGTGTGAGTGTTTCAGTAGTGAGTGTGTGAGCGTTTCAGTAGTGAGTGTAAGAGTGTTTCATAGGTATGTGTGTGAGAGTGTCTCAATTAGTTATGTCCTAAACGGCCCCTCATAGGAAACTGTCGCTTCCGCGCACGCATGCGAACGCACGCCCGGAAACCGTTGGGATAGATGAGAATCACAATAAAATGTGATGCCGAATTTGAAAAAGCACATTGTAATTTCTGCATCTATTATCAAAATATCTATGAGTTATACAGTGAAAATAAAAATGTGAATATTTGGTTAGCATGTTGATTAACAGAGTGTGCCCCGAAAATTTCTGGTTGCGACCCTAAAATTTTCAGTTAGGGGCAACAGTGCTCCTAGTGAAAAAAGTTAGTCTGGAGCCCTGCCGAAGAAATCCAAAAGGAGAACAAACCAACCCTTATTCCGAGCTACGTCAGGAGGACTCGGGAGCTGTAGTTTTGCGTTTTGTTCAGTTCTGCGCTTCTGTGTGTAGCAGAGGAGAGGTCTAAAGTTGTTACATTCCGTTTCATTCGTTTTATTACTAGAAGAGTGGGCTGGGGGTATGACTACGACTGTCTCACACCAAGACCAACACAGATCAAGAGCCGACTCAGTGGTACGGTGCACAACAGTTTTCATTTAGTCTTAGTCAATGGCCGTCCCCAGTTCCTTCCACATGAATTACATTTTGTGGCAGTCCTCATAATGATAAAACTTTAATGGTGAATTCTACCTCATCCATAGTGATAGGTTCTGCCGGTCTATTATCCAGCCTAAACTGAGCCTCCTAACAACTTGGGGTTGGGATTAACATGGACCCAACACCGGTCAGACAGAACACACAGTTGCCATATTCATTGTTTTTTTTTCCTTTTAATGTAGCCGCCTTAAAATTAAATTGGATTAAAAAAATCATCACCATTTTGACAGCAGAATCTGGCCACAGGTACGGCCACACTGAACGCTTTAGAGTAGGGCTGCACAATATATCGAATTTTTATCGCGATGACGATATTGGCTTCCCACGGTGACATGTTGTGTTCTCGCGATATTTTCGCAATATTTTTTTTAAATAATGCTTCCGCAAAAAAAATGAAAACGAAAAAAGAAACGAGCCCCGCCCATGCAGTATACGCTCTACCTCCGCTGCAAAGCAAACCAAGCTCTCCCTGTACACCTGCGGTCTGCGACTGCGTGAGTACATCGGCGGCGGCGCGAAGCCTGGAAAAGACTACCGATTACCTTGAAAGACAAACACAATTAGGCCTACAATGTTTGAAGGAGTTGAGGTCGAAAAGCTCATCCCTCGTCGCGGATCTTCTTCCGTTATATGGGAATATTTCGGATTTAGGCCAAGTGATACAAACCAGCAAAAAAATATATAATAAAAAAAATTATAATTATAAAAATTTAAAAAAGAATGCTGATTGTGTTAATGTGTTTGAATACTTTTTAAGTAACAATTATAATATACAGCGACTGTTCTTATCCCTGCTAAACTAACCAAATAAATGTACATAGGCCTACAACAATACTAATTTAATCTTGAATAATATGATTGGGGTTGTCGTTTATCAATTGTTTAAAAAACACAAGAAGAGAAGGTTTAACTTGCTTTAATTTAACATATGTATATTTCATGTTTCTTTTTAGAGAACGCAATGAAAGACCCTCGAATTGACAGAGCAGTGGGTCACTGCAAGAAGCTGGTAAGCAGCTTCTCTTACAGCTGGCGGCGTAAAAGGCAGCTAGCAGAGGCACAGAGGGAGCTGAAGCTGCCAAAGCATACGCTCAAGACCGAGTGTCCCACAAGGTGGGGATCAAGGCAGGCTATGATTTCAAGAGTCCTGGAGCAGCACTAGGCCATTGCTCAAGTCTTTTCCGATGACTTAAAGGCCAGACACCTCATCCCGAGCTGGCAGGACACAGACATCCTGGAGTCCATCAATAAAGCCCTTCAACCTCTCACTGAGTTCACTGATGCACTTTCCAGCGAAAAGTACGTCAGTGTTTCCTTTGTGAAGCCTGTCGTCCACCTGTTCAGGTCCTCCATCCTAAAGTGCAGGATGATGAGTCAGATCTCACCTGCACCATCAAGAATAAAATCATGACCTACTTGGACGACAAGTACAACGACCCTCTCACACAGGAACTGCTAAATATGGCCTCTTCGCTGGATCCCCGGTTCAAGCTAAGCTACACCAGTGAGGACGATGTTGGAACAATCCAAACCCGGCTGATTTTGGAGATGGGGAGGACTGCACATGCAGCCATGGCAGTAAGTATTTATAATGAATAAAGACAACATTTAATACAAATTAATTAAATTAAGTGGATTAAATTTATGAATATAATCAAGCAACGTTAAATTTGTTTTATTCTAGATCATTGATACTCATATTTTTCACTTTTCAAGGAGTTGGGCCAAACTGATCCGCATGGTGAGACTGCTGAGGATGTCACACATCCAAAGAAGAAAAAGACCTTGGGGAGCTTCTTCAAGACCACTGAGGGAACCACACCGAGACCCACTCCCCAGCAGCAACAACAGGCTATAGCCTCTGAGCTACAGTCTTACCTACAGTCAGGTAACCTAGACACTGAGGAGGACCCGTATTTTTGCATGAGGAAAATCCGTATTTTTGCATGAGGAACCATTGGTTTAGGCACGTAGATGCGTTACACGCGCTAAAGCAGCGCGTTAGGCGCATTTTACGCACCTAACTAGGCGCCCAACGCACCTACGCTCACAACGCACCAACGCTTTGAGTTCAAAAAATTTAACTTTTTACGCTCCTATGTGTGACGCAAAGCCGCGATAGCCAATCAGCGTTGAGAAGAATTGGAAAACGTTTTTTTTACCAGATTTGCCCATTTCAAAAATTGGATCATGGGCGCCCGCCGCCCAACATTAATTTAATTTCATGGAAATTGTAAAAAAGGTTGCTTGCAGTGGTGCTAGGTAGCTATAGAATATAAATATGCACTGGGTGGGCCCATGAATCGCAAGAGTGGCCAGATGGGAGTGAATTAAAAGAAGTATACACACTTATCCTTAAAGACCTGCAGTCCCCGGGCGATGCCTTCCAGACACAGCAGGTCATAGCGGTTAGCTGGCACATCGATCTTGTACAGCACCACCTCGGAGGCCCCTGATGCCTTGCAGTCCCCCTGCTCGCGACTGATCTGCTCTCTCTCTGTGGTCTGTAGGGGTCACATGGGGTTAGTTACTGTTGACCATTTTAAACATTAATTACGACATATTTACTGTACAGTGAATACTCTTATTTGGACCTAAACAAGGATATGCATGTACTTACTATTTCATCCAACTCAAGTCCAAACTCAAAGCACAGTTCATCAAACTCCTCGTCCGCTGTAACAGATAACGGTCTCTGTTAAGACACATGCATGTTAAAGGGAACTTTAAAGTACACATTGTTTCTGTTGATTGGTGTACTATACTATGGTACTACTATCTTTTAAATGGAATGCAATTATAGAGTACTAATTGTAATGTGGCCACTCTACCCACATTACAATTAGTACCCATTTATACCTCAGGTGTCTTGCTGAGGGACATACCTCAGGTTTCTTGTTGAGGGACATCTATATAGGTGTCTTGCTGAGGGACATCTATATACCTCAGGTGTCTTGCTGAGGGACATCTTTATACCTCAGGTGTCTTGCTGAGGGAAACCTCAGCTGTCTTGCTGAGGGACACCTCAGGTGTCTGGCTGAGGGACATCTATATACCCCAAGTGTCTTGCTGAGGGACATCTATATACCTCAGGTGTCTTGCTGAGGGACACCTCAGATGTCTTGCTGAGGGACATCTATATACCTCAGGTGTCTTGCTGAGGGACATCTATTCCTCAGGTGTCTTGCTGAGGGACATCTATATACCTCAGGTGCCTTGCTGAGGGACATCTATATACCTCACGTGTCTTGCTGGGGGACACCGCTATACCTGAGGGACACCTCTATACCTCAGGTGTCTTGCTGATGGACACCTCTATACCTCAGGTGTCTTGCTGAGGGGCATCTTTATACCTTAGGGGTCTTGCTGAGGGACATAATTATGCCTCAGGGGTCTTGCTGAGGGACACCTCTATACCGTGATTGGTTAGGAGGCAGGAAATGATGCAATCATTTAAATACTATATTCAATGTGGCAAAGTAGAAAATACTAGCATAGTAGTAGTAGCATTCACTATGTGGTAAGGTGGAGATTAAAGAACAGCAACTCACTGTACGTTTTCCCCAAGGCTTGGAAGAGAAGATCCCGTTTCACGCTAACAGTCGGCATTTTGTCAGCTAATCCTTAGCCTAGCCACCGTGGAAAGAGGACCCCTTGACGTCCGCAAAACTGCCTGACTGTAAAGAGGACCCCTTCAGCCGCTCATAGACGTCCGCAGAAGTGTCTGACGGTAAAAGAAAATAAAGACGGAATCTAAGCTTTTTATTTGCTGGGAGCAAGAAATCAATATAATATTTATCACAAAAAATATATAAATGTATATCAATGATATAATATAAAATTGCTTAAAATATAAAACCTTAGCAAATATAAAACGTGGCTTGTCTGCAGCTGCAATGCTAGCTTCTGGAAGTGTGCGGATAAACAACGAATAAACCCAAGAAATAAAACAACAGGTATATTTACAAGAAATAATACGAGAGTCCACCTTGAGGTCAAAGACTGAATTACACATAAGACTTTACAGAGCAGGAAAACACTGCCTGCAGTTACACAGTGCCTATAACATATATTTTTTTGGTGATGGTTACTACTAGTAATAGTAGGCTACCACTAGTACCGATGGTAGTCCCCTAATACTATAACTAGTTCTCGTCTTTATTACATTACATGCACATCAATATGTATTATTTTGATTATTCAATGTAGTATAATTGTATTTATTGATTTGTTTTAGGCTACAAAATATCTTTAGACTTCCACCTCCATTTAAACCATTGCATAAGCTCTTATCAATATACCAGCATATATAATGCTCCACCTCTGGGGATTGTACTGACTTCAGTTGAAGAACTCAATCTAACTTATTATTGGACGAAATGTCATGTTGAATCTTTCCTATGCCTTTATACTTATATCACTTACTAGCTTTTCTCATGTTTAACTTGAAAAGCTTTGGTTCGTGAAGGTTTTCTTATGAAACCTCTCACATGAATCGTCCATCCTCACATCTGATTTTAGAATTATGAAATTACAGCCAACAGAATCCTCCCTATGCAGTTACCTTATACATTGCTCTGATGTCTGAGCTTTCATACAAAATAGTTTATTCTAGGTCTGCATAACCAGTATCATTAAGTTCAGGGGAGGGTCCACTGGGATATTAAGTTCTTTATATCTTATGCACCCTAATCGTTAGCCTTCAAATGGAATTTGATGTTAGCATTATGCATTATGCTGCAAATAGCCTTGTTTTTTTTGACCCGGGATATTCTACACACAAACCCCAGATTAAACTGTAGCCAGAGACTGCTATACCAGAAATAAAGACGTTATTTACTTAAGACTTTAATCAAACAAATGGACAAACAGAAATAAAAAAAATTGGGGCTAGACTATAAATCCCACTGAGAAAGTTGTCTGGCAACAGATGGGTCGGTCGCAAACAACGTTTTAAGTGAACGATGTGAGTAGGCTCTCGACCACGAGCCGTTTCATTTATTTTATTATATATATAGTTTGCCTAGGCAGAAAGATATGAGATCTCCGCACTACGGCTGCTCCATGCATGCAATATGTGTGTGCAGTGACTTACTGTCACGTGCATGTATGCAACCAATAAAGTGGGGATAGACAAGGATCATACCCTTAAAACAGGTTGTGTTAGAGATCGTTACGGATCTCTCCGGTCTCCGGAGAAAATAAGCGAATGATGCACAACCATTCAAAAATAATAGTGGGTTTTTAACGGTACAAAACGTAATGGTAATGGGTGAAGTTTCCCATTAAGTGAACTTGCAGCAAGCACTAAGAGGCGAACTTAACCCCCAACATTTGCATTACGATACATTATAGATTACAATTATTAACATCACCTGATAAGTTCTCACTCATGTTCAACCATCGCAAGCAGTTATAATAACTGATTCATCTGATTAAGCAAAGTAGCGCAAAGAAGTCACTGCGGGTATCCATAAATTGTAGTTGTTATGAAGTCTAGTCTCACAAAATATCTATTTTTCTGGTTTTATGTCATAGCATACGCCAGGGGTCACCAACACAGTGCCAGCGGGCACCAGGGCGCCCGCAAGGACTATATTGACGAGGGGCCCGCAGGCCTGTTCTGAAAATAGCCCAAAGCCCCGTTCACACGAAGCCGATTTCATGGCGAAACCGCAAAGGTCTTGTACGGTTCGGCCTTCCGTACACACGAAGCCGGCGAATCCGCTGACCGAAACCGCAAACTTCTGAAACCACCCTCGGAGGTGGTTTCAAATCTACCCGGGTTCGTTTTGGATTCGTTTGTACGCCTGAAACCGACTGAAACCGCAAACCATGACGTCATCGCCCCACCCCTCGACCTCCTAGCCAATGGCTCTTAAGCCCGCGGAGTCTCAGAAATCACATGCGAGCATGCGCATAAGGGCAGCCTTTATGCGCATGCTCGCCTCTTCTTCTTATTTCTTCTGGATTTCTGTACCAGAAGAGGCGCCCCTTATGGGCCTGGAATGTGTACTACAGCGTTTCTACAGATCTACCCGGTTTCGCTTGGCTTCGTCTTTACGGAGATACTTCGAAACCGGATAGATCGAAACCGTAACGGTTTCGCCCGTTTCGGCTTCGTGTGAACGGGGCCTCATTCTTGACCAACTCTTTCCCACCTTTTTTAAGTCATTGTTTATAATTATTGTGAGAAATCATTAACATGATCAGTTTCTTCACATAGCTTAGATGAGTATCATTAATCAATATTAATAATATGTAACTAAAGGCAAACTGAGCAAATTTGTTATTTCGGAAGAGTGTATCAAACTGGGTGCCCTTCGTATGACTCAGTAGGCCTATGAAGTAGGCCTAGGCTAGCTCTCAGGTTTAAAAAGGTTGGTGACCCCTGCATACGCAATTCCGAGGGGCGTTTCCTGAACGCTCTTATTTCGGAAGAAGGGAAGGTTTACGAAAAGACACGTAAGAGCTTCCAAACCTCGAGCTGTTTTGAAAGCATTGATAACAGAGTTGCCCAGTTAGTGACGTATGGTTCACCAGTGACGCGCATGAGCATGGCGGAACATGAACGTTTTAATCAATATAACCGAATCAACCATCATATCACATACTTTACTATTGATTTACGTTGTAACAGTTTGTTGGCATCGAATTTGCTCCGTTTTAAACGTTGTGTACTGGTAAACCAGCTCTAGATAAGGGCAAGCGTATAGGCTTCCATACAGTGGCAATACAACGTGCTTCTCATATAAAGCAAAATGATAGGTGACAGGCTACAAGGAAATTAAGGCGTTGAAACTGAACCAACTAAGTTCTGTTTTCTGACTGATTTTTCATCTGATAAAAACGCCCTGCTGTGCAGAACTTTCATTCAATCATTTTACAAAAGAAATGTAAGGTAAATAATATCCCCTGCTAGAATGGAACACACCCACCCCAGGGAGAGACATGCAGGGGACTGGAATCTATATTGCTCATCTAACGAACACATGATCACAATTATTTAGCAAATCCTTACTTTGATACTATTAGCTGAAATAGTTGTACACAGTTCTAAAGTTTCCACAATTACGATCTTGCTTTTAAACATTTAAGCAAAGCGGAATACCGATTTCTTCTGGGAAGTACCGCAACTGCTGCTCTCGCAAGTGCGTTTGTACGCTGGGAAAGGCCCAGGTGTGTCCCCACCCCTTTTCATAGGTCAAGGCCCATCCCAGTCCGTTTTCATGGGTCCTGCCCCATGGCCTGGACCTTTTCTATCTCTGAAACTCCTCTTATTATGAGTAACACACAGACCTACCGCATACACTAATTAGGTAGGCATGCATTTTGAATGTAAACACGAAAATGCATTAGGCCTACATATATAAAAAATATATATGTATATATGTCATGTTATGTTATGTTATATATATGTGTGTGTGTGTGTGTGTGTGTGTGTGTGTGTGTGTGTGTGTGTGTGTGTGTGTGTGTGTGTGGCATGTGCCAAAGAGTGTTTGATATAACACACAACGTAGTCTACATTGGTCAAGAAATACAAAATAAATAATAGTTGTATGTACCTTATTAAAAACTGGGACCTGCTTGATTTGAAAGCCTGTGTGCATAGCCGCGGGAACGTGTTCTCAGCAGGGGGTGCTGGAAAAAAAACAACTCAGCCTGCACTAGACTCGCAACTCGCTACATTGATAAAAAAAAAAAGATATATAGCAGCGCAGCTCAATTACACCAGTGCATGCGCGCACAGTCGAAAATCGATCGTTGTGTTCAGGGCCGTCGGACTGCGCGGACAAAGGGGACAGTTGTGGGGGGGCCCATGACCAAAAAAAAAAAAAAATTTTTTTTTTTATTTTACCTTTTTTTTTTTACCTCTCCCCCCCCCCCCCCCCCCCCCCGTCAACAACCTGGCGCAGGGGGGGCCAACAGTACCTATAGTATAGGGGCCCAGGATTTGGTGCTACGGCCCTGGTTGTGTTCACACCATGGTTCACATCCAGCTGCTCACAGAACAAGTTTAGCGCACCACCTCTCCCCTCACACTTTTTCATATAACTTTTTTCAGCACTGGATCATATGAGCATTAAATAAATGCTGCGTCTCAAAATGCCTTGGACAGCAGCGAGGATGACTCGCTTTGCCACGGGCCGAAACATTGCGGAGGGACCACAGCCTGAGCGAACACAGCGGGGCAGAGGAGTGTCAGGAATAGTCTTTGTGAATGGTGTACACATCAGTACGGCCTATTTGCACTACTGTTTAGTGGCAATGCAGTGTTTTATTCTATGCCTTTTTATTTTCGTATATTATTTCAATGAATACAATTTATTTATTTATAAAAACAAGATCTGGTTTTCAAATCTTTTTTCCAAATATAGGTCGTCTTACAATGGGGTTTGTGTTTATATTCGGACCAATACGGTACAGCGGGCGCTCACATGACGTTAAGCATTTCCTGGTGCATAATGTGACGCTTCAGAACCTAAAACCCCGTTTCTCCCCGTTGAAACGACAAACCGGCGTTTTCAGAAATCTCCACTTTGGCCGGAGTTTTTTAGAAATGATCGTTTTCTGTGATAAGACAGGGCCTCAGACAGGGGGTGCTGCAGCACCCCCAGCATCCCTACTTCCCGTGGTACTGCCTGTGTGTCTCTGACCTAAAGTGACCTAGGTCTGAGCCGCTCACGGCACGCGCCACCTGAGCTGGTCCAATCAGACGGCCTGGAACACACCGACACGATCAAGCCCTTTCCGTACTTCCTGAGCGGCCGCGCAGCCGCCTGCACCGGGGGAGCGACGCAGCCTGATGCCGTTCGCCTGACCGCCGTACCTGCGCTCATCACCTCGGTCTGCATCCGAGGCTGCGACAGCGAGAACTATCCCGGTATGAATTGTATATTCTTGTAATTTGATCCGTTATCCTCGCAGATACACAGACAGATACACAGACGTGCTGGATGCGTCAGGAGCTTATTAGCCTACAGACAGTGAAAAACAGTCCAAATGAAGGTATGCCCAATTCCTTTATGCATGCTTATTACAAAGGTTTATAAGCATGGACCCTGGCCCTTTATTCCTGACCAACATACGCCTATAATGTGCTGCTGTGCTCAATGATACTCAGGGATGAATAATGTATAGCTCAATGTCATGGCTTGTCTGACAACCCTTTTAATGGTACAGCCTCCCAATGCTAAGCCTAGGATGGTAGAAAGTTGGCCGTTAAAAATACATTTTAACGGGAACCATCATGGAACATTTCTCTTTTAATCCAGCCTAATAACGTAGTTGAGTGTTCTCACTCGTTTTCTGCACCATGAGGAGATCATGTTTCCGCTTCAGCCCTGGAGCTGAGTCAGTGTTGAGCTCTGAATGGTTCCTCATTTTGTGTGTGTGCGTGTGTGTGCATGTGTGTGTGTGTGTATTGCAGGTGTATTAAAGGGTGAGTGTGAATACACAAAAGAGCAATTGTCTCACAAGGATGATCCGATGTGACTTTGGGAGCAGGTTATACGCAGATGTCGTTCTAGTATTTGCATTATTATGTTTGCCTGAACACCTTTATGTAACCAATCTATGGAAAATATTTCCACGATTGAACCTACCTACCTGTGGTCGGAAGACAGTGGAAATTTGGTCTGTTGCTGGTGCCCACCAAATTGTGAGATACTCTAAAGAGAGAGCATGTCCATTTTATCCTGCAAACTCACACACACGCACACGCACGCACGCACGCACGCACGCACGCACGCACACACACACACACACACACACACACACACACACACACACACACACACACACACATGATCTCAGTCAAGTCCCTGTCTTGACTGAGATCATGCTTCAGCTCCGGCATTCTATTGGGAATCACATACCTTACTATTTTTGGGGGCTAACTAAACGCATAGCCTACTAGGTTAGGGGCTAAAGAAACACATAGCTTACTGGGTTAGGGGCTAACTAAACACATAGCGTACCAGTTTAAGGGCTAACTAAACACAGATCTTACTAGGTTAGGGGCTAACTAAACACATAGCTTATTAATTAAGGGATAACTAAACACATAGCTTACTAGGTTACGGGCTAATGGTGCGATCCAGTTGTATGGTACGCCCACCCGTACAAGTCGTAAGGTGTAAATCTCCCAGCTGTCTTGCGGTAGTTCACAGAGGAGCGCCCCCTTTTGGTCGGTACCACTCGTCCCACTCGGGATTCTGAACTGGTTTGCTAAAGAGGCTAATGTAGCTAACAATAACAATGACTAGCCAATGACAAACAGAAACCCTATAAGTGCTGCAAGCCATGAAATTACGTCACATTTTCGCTAGAGCAGGTCGGGCGTACTGGTGTACCATACAAATGCATCGCAGCATAACTAAACCCATAGCTTACTAGTTTAGGGGCTAAATAAACCCATAGCTTACTAGTTTAGGGGGTAACTAAACACATAGCTTACTAGTTTAGGGGCTAACTAAATACATAGCTTACTTGTTTAGGGGCTTACTAAACAAATAGCATACTAGGTTAGGAGCTAACTAAACACAGCCTTCTAGTTTAGGGGCTAACTAAACATAGCTTACTAGGTTAGGGGCTAACTAAACACATAGCTCACTAGGTAAGGGGCTTACTAAACACATAGCTCACTAGGTTAGGGGCTAACTAAACATTTAGCTTACTAGTTCAGGGGCTGACTCAATACATAGCTTACTAGTTTAGAGGCTAACCATAAAGTTACATTCACAAGGAATTACATTCCCTCCCTCAGCAACCACACAGACACACAGATATGCACATGCACACGCGCACACACAATCACTCAAACATCATGCACATGCAAAACACAAACACATGATTGTACGTTCTAGGATAGCATAATATTGCTCCAATGATCCAATTAAGTTTTTTTGTACATTATACACTCATGCAGCATAGTTAAATCAAATGGTTTTACAATACAGTTGTAATTCTTTGAATCAAGTATAAAACTAATGAATGTTCCTAACACATTAGCCTCAAACCATAATTATTTGGTCCTTCATTCTGCAGCCCTTGAATGCCATTTTCCATTATGTATATTTACATATTTTAGTGAAGCCATGATATTACTGTTTTTGAATCAGGAAATAAAAAGTAAGCTATAGATTTGTATTGCACACACTTACTTGAATGCATACCATTTGTCGGCTTAATGTAAACATTTGCCTAGCTCAAGCGACCCTGTTGAAAATGAAAAAGGGCACTGCAGTCACCACCCGGTTCAGGTCTAGAGAGCCAATGTCTAAAGGCCCAGTCCTGGGATTTGCATGATCCAATCATACATTCATATATTCTATTCTCCTCTTTTGGAAGCCAGCTGATCAGCCCTTGGACCATTTGAGGACTGCATAGGTGAACCACTCCACTATAGTCACCTTGATTGCAGCTACATTAAAAAGGATTTCTCAGTTCTAAATCCAACCCTGGTTCTGTAGTACTCGGATGGGGAACCTCCAGGTCCCAGCCCCTGTGAGAGGGGGACTTGGTGTGAGGGGGAGGGCCAGTTCCTACAGTGGACACCAGGGTTTACTGAACTGATGTATTCATACCTCATCTCACCCTCCACGCACTGCACTTACCCAGGAGCCCTTCATTGATGCAGCTAGAGAGAATGATGTGGTTGGAACTGTTTTGTGTGTTTTAGTATTGTAGAAGAGTTGCACCACGGAAGTCCCTGCTGCTAGGTAGGGGAGATGAGTGGCAGTCTTATGAATAGGGGTGTGCCAAATAATCGTCATGACGATGCATCGCGATTCTAATTTTCACGATCTACTGCATCGATTGTTGACGCCAAGAATCGATTATTAATTTAAAAAAATGAATAATTAAAAAAAAAGATTTTTTATTTTTTTTATTTTTTTATATAGTTTTATAAAGCCTATTCACTTTTTGTGGCATCAGTTTGTCCTCTTAAGTTTATGAAATGATATTGTTGTTATAATGGCAGCTACATCCAAAAGGGGAAATGTTTGAATGTTTTCATTTCATTGGTTTAAAGGACCACTGAGGCCATGTAAACGGCACTGATTATCCTTATTTTGTTATTTTAAGTTTTATAGATCCTTAGCACTTCTTGTCAGTGTATCCAGTAATAGTCGTTTCAATAAATACAGCTATGTATGAATTGAGTTGCTTTGAGTTATCAATTGAACACACTATCCAGATCATACACAGCCAGTCAGCCACTGGTAATGGCTTAATTTTTTTTTAACAGTGTTCAGTGAAAATTCGCAATGCATCGCAATGCATCGCAATAATTCAAGTATCGCGATGCATCGTGATAGGATCGCATCGTGGCATGTGAATCGTGATACGAGTCGAATCGTGACTTCTTTGGCAATACCCACCCCTACTTATGAATAATGGATTATGTGACTTGTGTATTGGTCGGCCACAGCCGTCAATTTGTAGGGTCCAAATAATGACCTCATCATCAGGTGAGATGTGTCCATGTGACCTGAGTGGTATATAACTGTAATGTAATTTCTAATGGCACTGTGGCTCCAGCCCATTTGCTTGAGACTAAGCTGGTACTCTCTGTGGTGCTCGACTCTTATCAGCAGCATACTGTGTACTCAGTCATGAACAAACACATCAAACACCATCCAGCACTCGTACATCTCCGCTCTTTCACACACATCAGGCCCAATGTTGTGCTAGCAATGGATGAAACCTGCATCTCTGCTCAACAGAAACAATGTGGTCAGAGGGGCCACTTCCTCCACATTCATTCGAGAACACAACCCTTGTTTTCCTTTGTGTCGCTGTTTCATCGTTACAGAGTTTGCATGATTTGTGTGTATTGTTGCCCAACCTCCGACCATAAGCAGGGATTTACGCTGTGCCAATGATGCTCTCATTCTTCACCTCCAGGAGCATAATCGGGCCTCTGTTTGAGACGAGGAGGCGGGAGCACCGTCTAGACCAAGGTCCGGCTCTCTCACAGAGGAAGGGCCGAGCGAGGGACCTGCTCGGCTGGAGACGAGAGAACCACAGGAGAACTTATTTGTATTAACTCAGAGCCATAGGAGGCGAGGAGGGGACAGAGCTACCCCCGGTCAGCCCTTCTCTGGCCCAGGCTAGTCCAGCGTTGTCCTGATCCTGGCTGCAGGCCTGCTGGGACTCCACCAGACACCTGCTTCCTTACTGGTCTTGACACACACACACACACACACACACACACACACACACACACACACACACACACACACACACACTCACACACACACACACACAGACACACATACACACACATACACCCAGGGCCCTTTCAGAAGCATGAAGCTGAAGGAGGACCTGAACCCCATGCTCCTGCTGCTCTTCCAGCTAACGGTGGGGTTATACGGCCTCTTGACACGGCTGCCCTTCTACCTCCTCGGCTGGCTGGGGTCCGGGTCCCGGCCTCCCTCCGGGGGCCCTCAGGCCCAGAGGGACCACCGTGACAAGGCCTGCTCCGTGTCGGGCGAGCCCCAGGGGCCCTACAGGGCGCTGGCCTCCACCCAGAGGCTGGCCAGCACCATGCAGCCAGGGGTGGACACCCTGGACAAGATGTTTGAACACTCGGTGCAGAGCTTCACCCACAGGGACTGCCTGGGCACCCGGGAACTGATCTCAGAGGAGGACGAGCGGCAGAGCAACGGCAAGGTGTTGAAGAAGGTATGGAGTCTAACACTTTCCCACCTCACACCTTCACCAGCATGAGACAGACTGTGAAAGGATCTGAATCCACTGG
>NC_044063.1:30192596-30345096 GCF_902167405.1 Gadus morhua
CCGGCTGCCAAATTTGTACCGGGCGCGTCATCCATACGTAATCCATTCCAAACCTGCCTGCAACAGATGATCGCGTCGTCCGTTGCCGGGCAGGTTTCAAAAAACATTCACGCTCATGTTGCCAAAGACAAAATAACATAATACAGTTAACGGATCGCTAGATAACACTTGTTTTTACTTTATATTTATATTTGTATTGTATTTAATTTTTTAATAAAATGTATCTAGTAAAGGGTTTTACTAGGGTTTAATGCGGGTTTCAAAAAACATTCGCCCTCATGTTGCCAAAGACGAAATAACAATACAGAAAACGGATCGCTAGATAACACTTGTTTTTACTTTATATTTGTATTGTATTTCATTGTTTAATCTAATTTAGCAAGTAAACTGAGTGTTTAAAGCAGGTCAAGGACGAAATAGCACAATACAGATAACGGATCGCTAGATAGAAGGTTCGCGAATGTTCGTGAACCTTTCACGTCATTCGACGCAATCGTCCGTTGCCAGGCAACGGACGACGCGATCATCTGTTGCCGGGCAGGTTTGGAATGGATTACGTATTGATGACGCGCCCGGTACAAATTTGGCAGCCGGTACAAATTGAGTGCGACAGCGCCAAACAACAAGGCCAGCTAGAAGGCCTAGACGCGTTAAAGGATACGCCCAACTCGGCAAACTCGAAATCTGATTGGTTGAAGAACATGTCAATCAACAACATAGTCCCCATTAGCGTCAACAGCGAGGGGATTCTCTCAGGATTCTGAAGGCCTCAGCTAGATTATTTTTTACCCGGAGACAGCGCAGGGAAATAATCTGATTGGATAAGGGCTCTAATATATATATATTATCGCGCTGGAGGCAACGCAACTGAAGGAAAAACTAATAAATACGTATTTAGACTTATGTGAACAAACTTATTAAAATAGAATGAATGAATGAAAAAATAATAATATTAAAAGGTATAAATTATATATTTTATTAAAATAATGTATTGTTCTGAAAGTGTCTAGGCCAGCAGAGAAGGCTTTGCTGGCCCTGACGGCCCGCCTCTGTATGTTCATATGTATCTCACGCACAACCGTTATGTTGGTCTGGATTTATATGATAAATGTAAGGGATAATGTTGTACAGAACGCCGGTCATTATCGGGAAAATAAGCCCTAACAGGGCGAACAGGTCCCCGACACGTAGCGGAGGTGTCTTGCTTCGCCCTGAAGGGTATTATTTTTGATAATGACCAGCGACGTTCTATACATTATTCTGCTTATTAAATGGCTCCTTGTCAAAACGAAACAATATCTTCACACAGTGTATCTTTTTACAATTACCATTCGTAGTGTTGATCAGCAGAGAAATAGTCAGCCAAAGACGTTGACGTCGCTTAGCAACCGGACACTCTGGGGTTGACAAGTTACCGGACTACTTGCGGAGTGTTAAGAAAGATGTGAATCAGGCAAAAAAAATCAACTTTCCTTGACAGTGGTCAAGTTCGGTGTGCATAAAAGTACTTACGGGTTGGACCAATTAAAGTTAAAAAGAGGCTGCACCCACCCCAAACTAATCAGAATAAGTGTATACATGTCGATTATAGTGGACTACACCACCTCTTCTATTCCGCATAGAATTGTATTCTGATCAGAGAATTGTATTCCGATTGAGGCGTATATATGATCCTTTTCTATTCCGACTGATTCACTTCTAATCAGACCAGATGTGTCCATGTAAACGCGGCTATTGTTGATGGTCCTGAGTGACGCGGTACTAGTGGGTCCTCACCAGGTGGACCCCCTCAGTGTTGATGGTCCTGAGTGACGCGGTACTAGGGGGTCCACACCAGGTGGACCCCCTCAGTGTTGATGGTCCTGAGTGACGCGGTACTAGGGGGTCCTCACCAGGTGGACCCCCTCAGTGTTGATGGTCCTGAGTGACGCGGTACTAGGGGGTCGACTCGTCACCAGGTGGACCCCCTCAGTGTTGATGGTCCTGAGTGACGCGGTACTAGGCGGTCGACTCGTCACCAGGTGGACCCCGTCAGTGTTGATGGTCCTGAGTGACGCGGTACTAGGGGGTCGACTCGTCACCAGGTGGACCCCCTCAGTGTTGATGGTCCTGAGTGACGCGGTACTAGGGGGTCGACTCGTCACCAGGTGGACCCCGTCAGTGTTGATGGTCCTGAGTGACGCGGTACTAGGGGGTCGACTCGTCACCAGGTGGACCCCCTCAGTGTTGATGGTCCTGAGTGACGCGTTACTAGGGGGTCGACTCGTCACCAGGTGGACCCCCTCAGTGTTTAGGGTCCTGATTGACGCTGTAATAGGGGGTCACCACCAGGTATGGCCTTGTGCGGATGTACTCGTGTTGTGGTTCTTCTATATCTTTGAAATAGTCCACCCGTTTTGATCTCAGCTCACTGCTGAAACATAATAGTAAGCAAATGTTTGATCACGACAACAATTCTGACGATTTCGAGGGACGCCATTAGTGCTCGCGGGTGGATGAGTGGAGGAGGGGCGGTGCTGTTGCCATGGCGCCGTGGCCAGTTCCCTCCGCTGCTTGTCCACACGGTTGTTTATACCGACCCGTGTCTGCTCCGCCGCTTTGCCTCGTCCTCACGTGTCTTATCTCAGAATGTCGCTTACGTGGACAAAGGGACCCGATTATCACCCATGCCCTTATCCACAAGTTCTAGAGAGTGTGTGTAGATGTGTGTGTGTGTGTGTGTGTTTGTGTGTGTGTGTGTGTGTGTGTGTGTGTGTTCGACGGGCTGTGTAGAAAGCTTGACCCTAAGTAGACTTTATGATTGATAATATGTTGTCATGTTGTAGTAAGTCTGCCCACTACGAACAGATGGAGCGCAATAATTCGCTAGCCACTCTGGTTGTGGTGCTGCGTTTCCTCGGGTCCTCGTCAAGCGGAGCGCGCGTGGAAATGTTGTAATGTTCGCCGTGTCAAAGTGTACGAGTAGACAACACGTGAATAACAAACACGCTGCTGCTGCCCTTCTGGTACCGTGCAGCCTGTGACGTCAGAGCGCGACATCATGTGTTGAGTGACTGCTTCGTGGAAAACCATCAAGACAGCAATTGGAAGCGGTCTTTCACCGCTGTTTCCACAACAACGAGTGAGGGAGAGACTAAGAGGGAGACGGAGAGAGAGGGAGGGAGAGAGATGGAGAGGGAGAGAGAAAATGGGAGTGAGAGAGAGAGAGAGAGAGAGAGAGAGAGAGAGAGAGAGAGAGACACTGAGAAGGAGGGAGATAGAGACTGAAGGTGTGTTAACACCAATCGCGACATTTGTCACCCGTTCGTGTTGTCGCCGAAGTTTTGTCGCGCCACAAATCATAATCTCTCCAGATTATGGACAGATTATGAGTTTTGTCAGGAGAATTTGTCGCGCCACAACTTTTGGCCGCCATTGATGCTTCATGCCAATTCATTCTCAACCATGGCCAAGGCAACCACCATTGCATGTCTTTACCTTTTGTGGAAGAGGGAGAGAGGTCGGAGTCTAGTCATAATATTGTAATGACCACGGAAGAGGCAGTGAATGAAGTATTGATTAGAAAGAGATTTATTAGATAGGCCTACCTAATAAACCGTTGGAACACACGAGACCGGAAACCATAGAAACGCCGGTAAGCAAACCCCGAGAAGCCCAATCCCTGAGAGCTCCCGGCGCTACGGCCATCCGGAGGCGCACAGAGCTTTTGGCTGTGATATTATCTATACAATTATATGATATACTATTATATATATAGAGAGAGAGAGAGAGAGAGAGAGAGAGAGAGAGAGAGAGAGAGAGAGAGAGAGAGAGAGAGAAAATAAGAATATGTGATAAGAGTTGCTTGAGCTTGAATAAATAGGCTTATTGTCAACTCTGGGAAACGGATTAATTAAGATAAAGGAGGTGGAGAAACACATCCATCCAGATGGGGGTAACGGCGGGAGCCTTCATCTGAGAGTTCCGGGGCACGCAGCAGGCTGCCTGTGATTGGTTAAATCACCTCCTCAGCGGGATGGGATCTGTTGTTGTTGTCGTCCATGCCGTTCTGTCTTTTGATCCAAATCCTTGGAGAGGGCGCTGTCCTCTACTGTAGTTAGTGTGTGTCCCTGTGGATCAGTGATGTTTAACGTCCGCCTGCCATGTCCCTCACATTATCGCCGTCGCTTGTTCACATTCAGCGCTGCATGTTGGCTATGATGTACGCTACATCATAGCGCATAGATCTCAGCCTCTTATTAAACGCAACCTTTATAAATCATCCACCGCACGGTTTCTGTTCACTTATCCTCATTTGAGGGCCCAGGGCCGCCCCAGTGACGGACACTACATCCGTTAACCAAGGTGGTGTCACTCCTCCTGACACTACGTCGATTAACCAAGGTGGTGTCACTCCTCCTGACACTATGTCTGTTAACACTACGTCCATTAACCAAGGTGGTGTAACTCCTCCTGACGCTACGTCCATTAACCAAGGTGGTGTCACTCCTCCTGAAACTACGTCCATTGGCCAATGTGGTATCTCTCTTCCTGACACTATGTCCGTTAACCAAGGTGGTGTCACTCTTCGTCCGTAAACGAGCTGCTGGCCTAGATTCAGAAACAAAGCGTCCAATTAAACTGCAGCTATTGAGCAGCTGCGCGTCGGGGCCGGACAACGCCCCTTAACAGTGGTATAATGAGCACATACCACAGCCTGGCGTGATCTATTGCTTAAATAAACATGAGGATTCCAGGGACATCTCAAAATAAAGTTTACTACTTCAAGTGAATTAACCTATCCTATCCCTAGTGTATGTGTACGGGTCTGTCTCACTTGTATTTATTTTACTCTGAAATAACTTGAATTGAACTTTAGATGTTTGGGGATAAGCAGCACAGCTGCCAGGTAGCTATTTAAAGCTATAATAAATGGCATATTTTGTTTAAAAAAATTGCATGCACAATAAAGCATACAATTTCTTTGGGCACTTTCCTTTTCCCGTTGGGCTAAGCCCCGGATCATGAAACCTAGAAACGCCCCGTTGAGCAGCATGGGCAACAGGTGCCGGCCCTGCTAAACGGTGCGTTGGACCCTCTATAGGCTGAGGAGTGGTATGAAACTGGACTTTGTATCAAAGGGGCTTTGACGACTAAGCAACCTTTTCCCTGTGTAACAAGAGTGTAACAAGAGTGTAACAAGAACCTCAATGAGGGCGGAACGCTGACACACAATGAGGCCCACTTTCAGTGCGGCTTTTTTACACTGATTTAACACGCAGACACACACACACAGACTCACACACACAAATAAACACACGCACGGCTACGGTTCTGAAACTCTTGGCTTTGTACGACGGTCAACATGTTGTTCTGTCCAGGGTCCTGTAATGCTCAGCTCTGCATCACCCTTTGCCCGGCTGCAGGGTCTCTATGAACCCCTTTCTACTGGTCTACTCTGGTCAAATCATGACCAGCGTGGGCCTTCGACTGTTGAGAAGGGGAATCCTTTGGGAACTGTTCTGCTGTGAACCAGAGAGCTTTGGACTGTCAAGCTGCTCTGTGGTTTCAGCCGTTGAAGGTGGCTGGCTGAACGCTTTGGGGAGGCAACAGGCCTGCACCACATACCCTCCACAGGTCTTCTAGCATGATGTAGCATGGCTATGAATGCATGAAGTTAGACTGAGCAGTGCTATCAGTTATCTTACTAGAAATAGACCCCATTTCCTAACAAACGTTGGCATCGTTTGAATGTGTTTTCAGGACGTGGCTGAATCCACCAAACCATTCAGGCCTCATAGTGGCTGTCCTCCACGCACGTCCGCATGGCCCTACTGTGTCCTCTCCCCCTGACAACTTCTTCCCAACAGTGGCGGGCGACGCCACGTTGTGCGTGGAGTGGAGCTCGCCGAGCCCAGTCACCGACTTGGCCCTCTTGGGGAACACGAGGACCTGCCTGGCCCGCAGACTGGTTCTCACAGCGCCGCTGGGGAGCCTGGACTGGAGCGAGGTGCTGCTCCTTCTCCCTATGACCCCTGTTGTGCTCCCGTCACATTTCTCAATGATACCCCCTCTGGCACGTGACACCGCACCCGGATCTCCGCTACCCCCCCCAGGCCCCGGTGTACCCTCCAGGGTCCATTGATCAAATATCCCATAACATGCTTTTTTTAGGGTTAATAATTGCATTTGGGGTTACTACTAGAATAGGGTAACATGCCTGTATGCTAGAAATACCCCTTATTATTCTTACTATTCTCCATTTCTGCAAAACCAATTTCTGCGTCTATTTTGTCTCATGTCGCTGTAAGCCCGAGGAGCCCAGTCTGCTGTGATTGGTCAGCACGTCCACTCTGTTGAGATTGGTCGAACGATTTGCGCGTGTGTCTTCAAATTCACATCCCGAGGAAGTTGTAAACATAGCGGGTAGCCAGGAGGCAGGACTCCTGCACTTCAGCAACGCCCACTGCAAGTCTGACTTCACACTGTTACGAAGGAAAGTTTGATCTTAAAGGAATACCTCACCGGTGGAGACATGAATCTGTATTGAAAGTGGGTCATATATTTAGTCGAATAGTAACATAAATTTCAAATTTTGTGCCTCCTTGACCAAGAAAAGGGAGACAGTGACTTTTTGGCGCTTGCGGATTGAAGACGACAACTCCCACAATGCCAATCAGCGTTCACTCCCTGAGGGACGTAACATAAAAGCCAATCAGCGTTCACTCCCTGCACTCCAGGGTGAACAGCAGCATGGAGGAGAAGTGATTGTTGCCGTTTGCAGACTCCCGGAGCTCTATATCTGAATAATAGAATATTATATAATATATAGATATCTATATAATATAATACAATATATAATATCACGGCCAAAAACTTTGTCGCCTCCGGATGATATTATGAATTAAAGACTACGTCGGGTTCTCGGACGCCTCTGGTACTTCCACAACAAATAAAGGCTCGAACCACACAATTTCGATGAAACGGGGGAAAAATAATGTTGGTACTGTGTCGGACACGGGTGCTGGTCGGGTCGGAAGCCTGAACAGCACGGGTTGGTCGCGGGTTTTGCGATTGCGAGCGAGACTTCTCCGGGGCTGGAGATGTTATTCAGGAGCATACGAGTAAACTAAAACCATCCACAGTGGATGGTGTGCTTTTTTTGCACAGCAATCTAATCTCACTGGCGTTCCATCTAATGTGCCTCATATTCCTTTGGGTGCAGGTCGGGCATTGGTATCAATTTATAGCGGGTCTGATCGGGTGTTGAATGTAATTCTCGGGTACGAGCGGGTGCAGGTATGCAAAATAAGACCCGTGTATTAATTCTCAGTCATGGTGGAGAAGGAAATGGGGAAAGAGACGTTGGCTTTGACTCTCTAAACTCTTTGTAGAACTGCAACTTACTTGAACTGCGACATGGAGGAGAAAGGGATTGTTGCCCAAGATTGTCTCCAGCCGGAGCCCCGCTGCCCGCTGCCGAGGCGGTGGTGCCTTGGCGCGGGCAGCGGGGCCCAGTCGGAAGACATTCGCTGGCCACAATCGCTGGCAACAATCCCTTTCTCCTCCATGTCGCAGTTCAGTCTACTTCAGATTGATGTGGAAGTGGAAGAACAAGAGACGTTGGAGAACCCGACGGAGTCGTTTGAGATGATATTATGAATAAACGACTGCGTCGGGTTCTCTGACGTCTCTGGTCCTTCCACATCAATCTGAAGTTGCAGTGCAATCTGGACTTCAGTGGTCAAAGCAAACGATTCTTCCCCCAATTTCTTCTCCACCATGGCCGAGAATCAATACACGGGTCTCCACCTGGCTGTTTCCCATTGCAAATTTGCTTCTGCCATGGTCGGAGGTTTGTGTCGGTCTAGTTCTCTAGCTAAGCGGTGAAGGAACATGGCGGACATTGTGTTTACATCTCATACGTGAGCTCCCGCCCGACTCATTCCTTATTGGTGGGCTTACATATTTGCGGAACCAGTGGTTTGTAGTCCTCGGCCCTTCTAGCAGGCAAGCAAACTTCTACTGACTTTACGTTAAACGTTTCATTTGATGTCAGGTAGGGCTTTGACTTTTGCCCAAAAATCATATTCGAAGTTTGTTTGTTTATTAATATTAATATTCGAATATATTCAAATATTTATTAATAATATTTTGACCATTAAATGCCTTCAGTAAGACCTGGGCTGAATCCGAATACTTAGTACATACTATTTCTGTTCAATGTCTACTAATTGGCCGTACTACACTTGACAGTGTAGTAGGGCCCGACCGATTCATCGGCCTGCCGATTTAATCGGCCGATTATAGCCTTTTTGAAAATAATCAACTTCTGCCAAAAAGACTCACAACTGTTTTTTTTTTTATTATTGTTATTTTTTTTTTTGAAATGTTATTGCGCTTAGTATCCTGCAGATTGCGCTCCTACTCGCCTTGCTAATTAACAACTTAAGCTGGAGTAAAAAAGAGGAGATTGAATTTTACCGTACAACATGAAAGCACGCTCGCTCAGGCAGCTGCACGCTCACCTCACCAATGTACACAAGACGTGTTGTTTGAGCATGTTGTGCCTGTTTTTCTTTAGGTCCCAGGCCATGTTAACTTGTTATACTGTAGACTCTAACGGTGAGACCATACTGCTCAGCACGCACAGGTTAGTCACTGCTCACGAGCGCAGCACATTGGGAGTTAGTTATTTATTTTACATTTTACATTACACTCATTTTTGACTGTAAATGTGTTCTAAAACACTCAAAGGTTCTGCATTCAATTCAAATATTCGTCAAAAGTGTTTAAAGTATATTTAAGGTATAAAAAACTACGTTTTATATGCTTTTTTTTGTTTTGTTTTTAATCTGCAGATTAAATCGTAATCGTAATTTTTCTCTGAAAAAAATCGGCATCGGCATCGGCACTCAAAAATTAATATCGGTCGGGCCCTAGTGTAGTACGGTCTACAGCTATGCGTACAACGCCTCTGAACGCTTCCAAACAATGCCGAAACTCCACTGGATGTTTGGAGATGATCTCCCCCCTTTGATCTCCCCTCAGATGCCGGCAAAATTACCTTGATAAGTTACCTGTTTTCCGTCTTGTCATCGTTGTTATTGAATTAAAAATGTATTTTTACTTAATTTTTTACTTAATTACTTTCTTTACTTTATTACTCTTTTTTTCTCCGCTTTCTACGACGTCTTTCTAAGCCGCTGTTGGTAGTGTCGGGTCAGCCATCTCTTCTTTGTTCATTACCAGACTCCGGTTGCATTGTGGGATAGCGTAGTGACCTACCGTTGTATACGGTGGCGGTAGTACGCATTCGGAAACGTTTTCCGTACTTCACAATGCGTACTGAGTATTCGGACGGGCTATATATGTGGCGTACTCCAAAATGCATACTATAAGTATGAGTATTCGGATTCAGCCCTGGATTGGGCTTTGCGAGGTTTGTTTACTGGTGTTGCTATGGTTACCGGTCTTGCGTGTTCCAACGGTTTATTAGGTTTCTAATAAATCGCTGTCTAATCAATGCTTCATTCACTGCCTCTTCCAGAGTCGGCTCCAGAGCAGATCTACTGGAGGGGCATGGGTCGCCAGCGGGGGGGCACTGCCGTTTGTGAAATATTTTAACGCAAAAAAAGGGGGAGGGCTGTCGTGAATGCTAAACGCAAATAAGTGCAGTTTAAGCACCTCTGCTATGTCATAAATAGTTTATTCAAATCACACACACAACAGTTTATGAACCTCCAAAAAAACATTAAGTAGGCCTGGCACTGTTTATAAACCTTAGAGAACAGCCTCCACAATAATCAAAAACACCCCTGACAACATATAACAGAACAGGACCGCTGACAGAAGGCACGCATTGTGGCAGAAAGTAGCCTATTGAACAAGCCACGCACCAGGCAGAAATGACACAATGCCATACGTATACAAGCCTATTAAACACCAATAGATAGACAAAGCAAACATTAATCAACATTTTACCTGCTTAGTAGGCCTTATAATGAAAGCCAGGGCTGGCTTCAAGAAGTGAATAAATTAACAACCGGAAAACATCTCCTCTACCATTGTAAAGAGTTACAGGATACTGTTTTAACACAGTTTGGACAGGCCTGTCAGTCCCGAGATCATCAACCGCTGTCCGCTGACTTGGGGGGCTTGTAGATCGTCGTTGCTCTATGGCTGCGCCGGCTAAATCCGTTTGCGGTTGCCCGGAGCTTGCGTTAGCAGAAGGGCCAGCTTGGCTTTCAGAGACCGTGGCTGTACTAGTGGTGGTGGCCGGAGTGTCACAGTCTGCTACTGGCTGAGGAGGAGCAGGAGGTCTAAGCCATTTTCGTAAATCCATGTTTGGTGATAATTAGCTAGTTAGGCTAACTTTCGTCTATGATAGGAGCACCAACTGTAATTTTCGAATAATACCAGGATTCTGCGGCTGCGCACTGCAGCTCAACAACGTTATTTTGAAATCAAATGTAACAAGTTTATTCAGCAACCAATGAGCATTAACCAAGCCTAACCTGCTATTCATGCACAACCAAATTGATGTGATTTCCCCGTTCATTTATTTTATTTCATTTAAGTTACAGTTTGCACATTAAATATGTAAGGGCAGAGAAATAGTCCGCCAAAGACGTTGCTAAGCAACCGAAGACTCTGGGGTTGACAAGTTACGGAATACTTTCGGAGTGATACCAAAGACGTCATGAGAGGCAAAAAATCCTTTGTTTACCTTGACAGTGGTCATACTTGGCCCGAAGTTGTGAAGGACCCATGCAAGTGAACGGAGCGTTCCACAGCATTGAGAAGACCCGTGTAATAAGTAAGGGATAATGTATAGAACGCCGGTCATTATCGGGAAAATAAATGAAATAATGACCTGTGGTAGGAGGGGCATTAATGACCGCTAGGGGGGGCATGGCCCCCAAATGCCTCCCCTTAGCGCCGACACTGGCCTCTTCCGTGGTCATTACAATATTATGAATGGACTGCGTCGGGTTCTCCGACGTCTCTCCCTCTTGGCCTGCCCATAACAGGTTCGAATATTAAGGGCTGCCTAATATTCGTTCTA
Organism: Gadus morhua; assembly: GCF_902167405.1. NCBI lineage: Eukaryota > Metazoa > Chordata > Actinopteri > Gadiformes > Gadidae > Gadus > Gadus morhua. The sequence continues at coordinate 30,203,644 of NC_044063.1, forward strand.
TATTTTCTTTTTCTTTTTTGATGTTCGAATTATATTCGAATCACGAAGTTCGGACTCAAAGCCCTAACGTCAGGTCAGGAGAAATGTAAGGAGGACAGCTTTGCCAAGGGAAGACTGAGTTAGACTGAGGGAAGAAAAAGGTTTTTTTTTATATTATTATAGTGATTTTATAATGATAGAATGCCGGTTCTGTATCGGTGAAGTATCCCTTTAAACAAGCAGTTTGACTCACTTATTGAGGGGCGTTCTCGGTGGGCGTGAATACTCCCCCTGGCTCAGACTTAGATTTTTCTAAAACATGTATACATACATACCTCATATAACAGTCCAAAGCAAAGGGCAAATTTAAAAAAGCATGATATCACCCCTTTAAAGCTCCCTGCTCCGCTCTGCTAGAGAGGTGGACAGCACCAGTCATAGCGGTGCCTCTGTATGTTCAATCGTGACTCAAGCGTGTGCTAAACGTCTGGGCCTCGGATACAGCCTCTTTAGTAATCATTAGGGGTAGATATGTAGGTCAGTACCTAGGCTATATCAAAGGGAACCAACTGCATCTCTATAAGCATTTTAAGAACTTAAATGGGCTGCACTACTAATCAGATATGACATACGCACAGAATTGCCCTCTAATGGACCTCAGCCATACCGCCATGTGAAGCATTCAATTATTTTCTCCATCTTTCCTGGTTTAATAATAACCTAATTAACCACGTCATCCCAGCCTTTACCGTGTGATTCAGTTTGGGTTCCCTCGTTATTTTAGTTTTCATTAATCCGTTCAGCAGTTCGGTTCGAATTATGCGCCAATCATTCATTGTAATTAGCTATTCATTTTTAATTCGGATCTTAATGTGAACTTTTTTTTCTGCTTTTGGAAAAAATTGTTATTCAAAACATAATTTTTAAACAAAGGATGTGGCTGGTTTTCAAGATGGTTTATGTGTCATATTCACAACAATTAAAGCAACAGCAAGGAAATGCTGTTGCATTTATACATTTAATTATATAAAATAATACACTACAAGAAAAATCACCTAAGAGACGAGTTAGGGTTAGGGTTAATAAACAGTGGTTTAGAGACATACTGAAAGGTGGCCAAAGTTATAAAATCAGAAAAAGAATATATAGGGCTATATATATATCAAGAAATATTCAAGGCCCGGTTTTAACAGGTCTACGGATCGGCTCCGGTCCAGGGCTGGGAGTGGGAATCACTGGTCCAACAGGCTGCTGTTTATTCAACCAAACGTAGGCCTGCTCATATCGGATACAGGGAGCCACACATAAACACTGCTCAGACAACGCGTAACTTAAAGGCTACATCCACCACGTGTGATGATGCACATTACTATGTCCATAGGAGGGTTGCTATGGTAACCCGAGGGAGGAGAGGGGATGCGCCAGAGCCTGTCTTACGAGAGAGTGGAGAGGTGTGTGCTGCGTGTGATGTTTTCAGCTAATCACAGCATGTGTAACGACTAGTTCCCTGGTGACCAGTTGCTCTAGAAGTATTCGTTTTGTGGAAAGCTGGCCGACGAAGGAGATCCGTGATGTGAAGAAAGAGGGAGGGAGGGAGGGAGAGAGATAGGGAGAGAGGGAGGGAGGGAGGGAGGGAGGGAAGGAGGGATGGTAGACATGTAACAGGCCACAATCCAGCGCAGTCCGAGTCCGAGAGAAATGCGGCCAGGTTGCAGGACGATGTGCGTTTTATTCTCCATTAGGGATGGGCATTCAATTAAATAGTCTTAGCCGATCGTCAGGAGAATTAACGATCAATTTTCGGAGGGCACCCCAGCCCCCCGCCCCCTGTACTGATAGTAGTCCTGAGTATTACTGAGACAAAAAAGGGTTCAGCCGTAGACAAAGTATAAAGGACGTTTCGCATAATCTGCTGAACCCAAGGTTGCCTATGTCAAAACATGGCAACTTTTGCATTCCTGCTGTAACCACTAAGAGAGTAAACAAAGGGAAACTCAGACACACTGCTAACCTCACAAATCTCATACATATTTCCTCCAAACCAAAAACAACCTTAAAGCCTATCAACAACACCATCAGGATGGGTCTACTTAATGTTAGGTCTCTTAATAACAAATCATTTTTAGTTAATGATTTTATTACCACCTCTAAACTGGATTTTATGTTTTTAACTGAAACATGGCTGGAACAAAATAACAGTGCAACCGTTCTGATAGAGACAGCTCCTCCCAACTATAACTTTTTTGATGCATGTAGATCTGGAAAAAGAGGTGGAGGGGTTGCTGTTATATTTAAAAATGATTTTCAGGGGAAACAGATGTTATTTGGTGATTTTCCATCATTCGAATACCTTTATGCTGTATTGAAATGCTCCCCCAGAGTTCTCCTATTAATTATTTACAGGCCACCCACATACTCTGCAAATTTTTTTGATGAATTCACAGAATTATTGTCTAGCATCTCCACAGACTTTGACTGTCTAGTTATAACTGGTGACTTCAATTTTCATACTGATGATTTGAATGACAAGTGTGCAAAAAAACTTTTTACCATTTTGGACACATTTGAACTGTCCCAACATGTGAAAGAGACTACTCATTGTAAGGGCCACACTCTAGACCTGGTTATCACAAAGGGCCTCAATGTTTCTGATCTCTCTGTGACTGATCCTTCCTTGTCTGACCACTTTTGTGTTTTCTTTAATATATCTTATATTCCCGACATACAGACAAAATCAAATACTGTCAAAAAACGGTATATCAATGAAGAATCGTATGTACTTTTTAGAAAGGCCAACTCCTTACTACCACCTCTCAACCCATGTTCTGCTGATGATCTTGTAGAAAACTTTAATTTGAAAATTTTGAAAGTCATGGATGTCATTGCACCTTATAAGGTTAAAACGATTTCTGGAAAGCAAAAGGCACCCTGGAGAAAAGCTGCTTCTGTAACAGCACAGAAAAAAGAATGCAGGAAGGTTGAACGCATCTGGCGTAAAACAAAACTTCATATTCACCAACAAAACTTCATATTCACCAACAAAACCTCATATTCACCATATTCACCATGATATCTACAAAGAGAGCCTCCGTGCCTACAATTCAGACTTAAAAAGTGCTAGAGAAACATTTTTCTCCAATATCATTAAATCCAATAATAATAATGCAAAAACCCTATTTGCAACTGATGACAGACTGACCAACCCCCCAACACAAATTCCACCTGATCTCCATTCCACACAGAAATGCAATGAGTTTGCAGCTTTTTATACTGATAAAATTGAAGGCATCAGACGCGCCATCAATATCTCCACTTCAAACAAAAATGTTGGACTACCACCCTGTTCAGGCAAAAGTAACGTGGCAGGGATGGCATGCTTTAATGTTATTGACTCTAAAACTCTTGTGGAAACTGTTACACAACTAAAGCCATCCACCTGTTGCCTTGATTCTTTACCTACCAACCTCTTTAAGAATGTTTTTGACTGCCTAGCAATAGACATATTGCAGATAGTTAACAACTCTCTCCAGTCAGGCAACTTCCCAAAAGCCCTGAAAACTGCAGTTATAAAACCCCTTTTAAAAAAGCGGAGCCTAGATACCTCTATTATTAACAACTACAGACCAATATCAAATCTGCCCTTCATAAGTAAAATCATTGAGAAAGTTGTCCTCCAGCAACTTAATCACTTCCTGGCATCAACTGGTTGTTATGACACCTTCCAATCAGGATTTTGACCCCTGCACAGCACTGAGACCGCCCTCATTAAAGTTGTAAACGACATCCGTCTTAAAGGTCCCATGACATGCTATTTTATGTATTCTTTAATATAGGTATTAGTGGGCAACTAACACAGTATTCAAAGACGTTCCTGAAATTCAGCCGTGGTGCAGAGTTACAGCCACTCCGAGCCAGTCGCACATTGAGCTTCCCCCAAATGCGCTGTTTCGGTGGGCGTGTCAAGGAGGAGGGTGGGGGTGTGGCCCTGAGCAGCTTGCAGCCAGGGACGGTACCATGCGCTCTGTTTACAGTGGATGTATCGCAATGGCGAGGCGCACACAGCCTTTAGCCGTGTTCTGTAAATATTCTAGAACACACGGGAGTCCTGGAGCTCTATATCTAAATATTATCATATAGCCTACACAGATATCTATATCATATAATACATATTATCACGGCCAAAAGCTGTGTGAGCCGATATTCCGACGTTCCTGGTTCTTCAACGTCCACATCAATGTGAATACACACACTGTAACGCAAGTGTTTCTTGTCGGTTCTTTGACGTGTCTTGTATTTCCACAACGAGACTGTCGTGGGGGTTATCTGAGCCATGGTTGAGAAGGAATTGGGGGAAAGGAACTTTGGTTTGACTCGCTGAAGTAGGCTACATGAACTGCGACATGCCGCGAGGCACCATCGCCCGGCAGCGGGCAGCCGGCAGCAGGCAGCGCGCAGTTCAGTCGACTTCAGGTTGATGTGAAAGTGGAAGAACCAGAGACGTCGCAGAACCCGTCAAAGTCGTTTGTGATTCATAATATCGTCTGGAGGCGCACACAATATGTTATATGATATAGATATCTATGTATCATATGATATTATTTAGATATAGAGCTCCAGGACTGTAACGCAAGTGTTGTACACTTCCTTGTTATTTGGATAACCGTTCTGCTGTTGGTGTGATGGCGCATAACGCGTCGGACTCTCGTCTCTGGTATTTATACAACGAGACTCGTATTGGGGGTTATCTCAGCCAAAGTTGAGAATGAATTGGGGGGAAGGAACTTTGGCTTTGACTCCCTCAAGAACATGAACCACGACATGGAGGAGAAAGGGATTGTTGGCGGCGAATGTCTCCCGCTTGAGCCCCGCTGAGGGACCACCGCCGGAGGCGGAGGTGCCTAAGCGCTGCCCGGCAAAGATCCCTTTCTCCTCCTTGTCGTGGTTCATGTTCTTGACTTGCGGGAGTCGAAGCCAAAGTTCTTTCCCCCCAATTCATTCTCAACCTTGGCTGAGATAACCCCCAATACGAGTCTCGTTGTAGAAATACCAGAGACGAGAGTCCGACGCGTTATGCGCCAAATAACAAGGAAGTGTACAACACTTGCGTTACAGTCCTGGAGCTCTATATCTAAATAATATCATATAATACATAGATATCTATATCATATAATATATTGTGTGCGCCTCCAGACGATATTATGAATCACAAACGACTTTGTCGGGTTCTGCGACGTCTCTGGTTCTTCCACTTTCACATCAACCTGAAGTCGACTGAACCGCGCGCTGCCAGCTGCCCGCTGCCGGGCGATGGTGCCTCGCGGCAACCGGCGGCATGTCGCAGTTCATGTACTTCAGCGAGTCAAACCAAAGTTCCTTTCCCCCAATTCCTTCTCAAATATGGCTCAGATAACCCCCACGACAGTCTCGTTGTGGAAATACAAGACACGTCAAAGAACCGACCAGAAACACTTGCGTTACAGTGTGTGTATTCACACACACACATGTGGCGCTCGCACGGTCGAGTCTCATTGGCGGGCCAACGTCTCTGGGCGGGCCAGGCAGAGTAAGGGGAGGAGCCGAGATTCCTCATGACGTCATGAGCACAGACATTCCAAATCAGCGCGCTTGAGCCTCCGTTTTTTCAAAGGCGAGCAGAACAGCTAGTGCTCGTTTTACACCAAACGCAAGTTTTAGCCACTGGGGGACCATAGGCAGGCTAGGGGAACTCATATTTATGTTAGAAAACCTCACAAAGTGAGATTTTCATGTCATGGGACCTTTAACACAGACTCTGGCAAAACCTCAATACTAATGCTACTAGACCTCAGTGCTGCATTCGACACTGTAGACCATACAATACTTTTGGACAGGTTAGAAAACTGGGTGGGGCTTTCAGGCACAGTCTTTTGGTTCAGATCCTACCTACAAAATAGGAACTACTTTGTTTCCATCGGCGACTTTGTATCAGAATCAACCAACGTGATGTGTTGAGTCCCACAAGGTTCGATCTTAGGACCCTCTTTATTCAACATCTACATGCTCCCACTAGGGCAAATCATGCATAATAACAATATTGACCATCATTGCTATGCTGATGACACGCAAATCTATGTATCGCTATCACCAAATGACTATCGGCCCATAGATCTGCTGTGCCAGTGCATTGAGCAAGTGAAAGACTGGATATGCCGAAATTTCCTTCAGCTAAATGAGGATAAAACAGAGATAATTGTATTTGGTGCTAAAACGGAAAGGCTTAAAGTAACCCAACACCTTCACTCTCTGTCCCTGAAAACCTCAATGAAAGCCAGAAATCTAGGGGTTATCATGGATTCTGATTTACATTTCATTTTTACATTTCACATCAAATCAGTTACAAAATCTGCATATTATCACCTTAAAAATGTAGCAAGACTTAGAGGGCTCATGTCCACCGAAGACTTACAAAAACTTGTACATGCCTTTATCACTAGTAAGCTTGATTACTGCAATGGTCTCCTTACAGGTCTCCCAAAACAAACTCTAAGGAAGCTTCAGCTTGTGCAGAATGCTGCTGCTAGAGTTTTAACAAAGACCAAAAAATTTGAACATATTACACCAATTCTTAAATCGTTACATTGGCTTCCTGTAGGTCAGAGAATTGATTTTAAAATCATGTTGCTAACCTATAAATCCCTACATGGTTTAGGCCCAAAATATTTAACTGATATGCTTCCACTACATAAGTCTTCTAGAACACTAAGATCTTCTGAGACAAATCTGTTAATTATCCCCAGAGTAAACACGAAATATGGGAAAGCAGGATTTAGTTACTATGCAACAAATAGCTGGAATAAACTCCCTGAGGATTTAAGACTTGCCCCAACTCTGAGCACCTTCAAAACAAGATTGAAGACTTTTATGTTTGCTTTAGCTTTCTGCTAAATCTTAAATACTTTACCTTTATTTTACTAAAATGCCTTTTTAACTTTCAATTTAATTTTCTCACTTTCTCAATTTTACTTACTAAAAAGCCTTTTTAACTTTCAATAAAATTTTCTATTTTTACCAGAAAGATACATGATCTGATACCAGAGAGAAAGGATAAGGGTTACTAGAATCCGGGTTGGAGTCCCAGAGAAAGTACCAAGTTCCTTTTAGGTCGGGTTGGAGTCCCGACGCGGATACCAGAGAGACTGTTGATCTGATCTTAAATACATTGCACTTTCTATTTTACTCATTTCTTTGCATATGTTTTCTTTTACTTATCTATTATTTTAATTTATTGCATAACAATGTTTATATGTGAAGCACTTTGAGTCTGCCTTGTGTATGAAAAGTGCTATATAAATAAAGTTGCCTTGCCTTGCCTAATAGTTAATATTTTCTATTAAAATTAACTATTTATATGCTATATTCAAAATGCAATTAAAATACAAAAACACAGTGTGTTTATTATTTTGAGATCTTTATTATTAGATGAATAACTCTTGTGGCAGTTAAACCGGATCTGTTCAATGGTTACACTTGATATGCGCTACTGTGCTCTAGAGCAGTGGTTCTCAAACTATGGTACGCGTACCACCAGTGGTACGCGATGCGCTGTCAAGTGGTACGCAGAGGAATTAGAAAAAATAAATTTTTTTAAAAAAGATAGCATCGGCCCTGGAGGGAACGTCTCCCCTGTGCTCCTCGGTCTGGGAGCCGACAGCAGGAAAGGTGTAACACTAACCAACTCTTAGTTGGAGGCAAGAGAGTAGCCCTACGGGCTCCAATAATGAGAGATAAAAATAAAGCACCTTCATTTGAATGATTTTAGCCTGTGTGTCCCCGTGCCTGCGATAAATCACACACAAGCTAAAATCATTCAAATTAATGTGCCTTATTTTTATCTCGCACTATTGGAGCAGGTATACTCTCTCGCGCTCCGCCTCCAATACGAGTTGGTTAGTTACACCTTTCCTGCTGTCGGCTCCCAGACCGAGGAGCACAGGGGAGACGTTCCCTCCAGGGCCGATGTTCTCTCGGGGGCAACACCCTCACTTTGACCGGCAGTGGGTCTGCTTATAGGTCGGAATATGGTCGGAATTAAGCGGCGACCCATTTATTCGACTTTATTCCAAGGGCGAAATTTGGTCTCAGCTTTGGTAGGGACACTTCACAGACGTAACCCAAAATCACTACGTAGACTGCATCATGCTGAACAATAAATACATTATTTGCGCACCAGATATTTTCTCGTGAGCACCAGATACTTTCTCGTGCTCACGAGATACGTTTAATTTTTTTTTTATCCCATGTCCCATACTATCAAAATACTAGTAGGCTACGAATGGAAATACATTTACCATGAGATCATGTTCTCACTTGCTTTGTGTGTTTGTGTATGTGTTTCCTAGTGTCTGTATAGTGCTACCAGTTTGTACAGCTGACAACAGCTTACAATAAATAATATTATGTTTAAGATTAAATGTGCCTCCTGTGTGTAGCTGTGCGTAGCTGAATAGGGCCGCAGGCCCACTACTGTATTTTGTTATATTTTATAACATCTGGCATAATGGTGGTACTAGGGGAGACAAATATTTTTCGTGGTGGTACGCGGTATAAAAAGTTTTAGAACCACTGCTCTAAAGCAACGAAGCCGGTGCTCATAAACACAACTGACCCTTGTTTTTTCCCAAAATAATAATAATAATATAAAAAACAATCATGTTATAACTTAACGAAATATATATCATACTTAGTTTGGACAGGTTTTGCCAAATGTAACTCAAAACTATCAAAAAAGGCGAAGAGGGTGATTGTTAGCCTACCTGACAATGATTAGGCTAATGATCAAAGCTTCGGAAAATAGAACCAATAACTAACATATAACTTCAGTACCAGTCTACAGATTTTTGTTGAGAAAAATTAGCATGTTAACATGCTCTGGGGTCAGACGCGACCGCAGCCCGGTGACCGTCAGTCCAGCCGCCGAAAACTCCCGCTCTGAGGGGACCGACGTTGCCGTGATGCACAGGTACCTCCATGCTTACTTGGCAAGCCGGGGGAACCTTATTCCATTCACTTTCCCCCAGCCTGTAGGAGTGCAATCCAGGGGTTGGGGGGCCTCCCTCAGAAAGTTCTTAAGTGCTGCTTCGATGCCAGACTCACATTGACTGGTAGGCCTATAGTGCTCCCCAAGGAGTTGTGCCATAGCAGAGACCTGGGACTGTGAGGCTCCAGTGTTTGAATTCCCCTCGTCCGTGTCAGACAACGTAGGCTCCTCGTCTCCCCCAGCCTCTGGGATAGCCGCCCTACCGATCTCCACTGCCTCTCCCAGGTCAACTAGTTTCACATTAGCAGCCGTTTTCTGTGTTGAGTTAGGAAAGCCCAGGTGCTTGTGGTGAGGATCCAGCATTGATGAGATCATGGGGGCGGATGACACAAAGTCATCAGGCGGAACCTGTAAATATATGATGGGGGAATAAATTAGAAAATATCTAAATAGGCAACACAACGCAGATAAGAGGCAAGTATGTGTGTAATTAGGCCTACCCCAATTGGCTATTTATGATAAAAAAGTTTATCTTCGATTCATTCGCTTGATGAGGGAGGACCGCACTTTTGAGACTGGGCCCGTCATCTTCACTGCACATGAGGTGGATATTGATGAGGCCGAAGGTAACGGGATAAGTTTTCGAAATGGACACGTCTTTCTCGACAGACTAAACCGTGGTGGCACATTTAAGTGCTGACAGCACAGGCTGTGTGTCCTCCATCATCTGCCACTGCTCATCCTTCAACTCCAGGATCCTGTCATCTTGAAGCTTAGTCACGGTTCGGTCCGAAAGCACAGCAGTAACAGCCCACCGCTGCTCCACCAGCCAATCCAACACATCGCACACAGAGTTCCACCACTGTTTTACATGACTGGATAAGCCGGTGTGTTACGAGGCCCATTTGCTCCTGTTTCTTTTTGCATTGCATTGGTTGCTGCGTTGCTGTGATTGAAGTGGCTAACAAGTTTACTAGTCGCTGATATTACCCGATATAGATACATTGCAAATCCGTCATTTATGGCCAATTGGAGTGTGTGTGCAAAGCAGGCAACGGAAATCCAGTTCACTCTGGTGGGACTGTTGGCAGCAACAATATTGGCCGTGTTGTCATGAACACATGCAATAACTCGGTCTTCAAGGCCCCAATGCTGTACAGCTTCGTTCATTTTCTCAGCGAGATTGTCAGCTGTATGGCCTGGCAGGCTTTTTGTGAGCAGGACCGCTGAGTTAATTTGCTAGTCATCACTGATGTAGTTGCAGGTGATTGTGATGTAGCTCTCAGCTGTCAAAGAGGTCCAGCAGTCTCTGGTTAGAGCAACTCTTTCAGTTGTGCTCAATTCTTTTAACAGCTCTTGCTTCCATTCTTCGTAGTGAGTTTCTATCAGTCTTGTGATGGTACGTCGTGACGGAATGTGATATTCTGGTTCCAATATGTTTATCAGTTTTCAAAAACCTTTGCCCTCAACGATTCTTAAGGGCAGCATATCCATCTCAATGAGCTTGCAGATCCCTTTGGTAATTTTCTCTGCTCGTTGTGCATCGCAGCTCCTCCGTGTCCGTGCTAACATCGAGTCAATGCTAGGTGAAGACAGAGCTGGATGCACCGCCACTAACCAGGGTGGGATGCGCGTTGTTCAAGTGGTACATAATTTGAGTCGTGGCCCGGTTGTACTTATGCACAGCTTCGCAGAGATGGCAGTGAACTAAGTCACTGTTTAAACCAAAATGGTCCCATAACACACTTTGCCGTGACTTCATACTCTTCATGATTACTTTTGAAACACACGGAAACTCGCAGGCAACTCACACTATGCAACAGAACCTGCATTAGTTGTATCTATACAAAATGTACGTCATCAACGAAATTCATTATGATCATCAGGTCGATCGTCATTAATCATGCCCATCCCTATTCTCCATTGAAAAGATCTTCTTCTGCGAGAAAACCCAGGGCGTTGTCGAGAAGGAGAGAGAAGAGGTTAATTTACTGTCTCGCCACATCATGGTGATAACATAAATTATCTGAAATCGAGTTGCAGACATGCAACTCGATCGCAATATGTTTGAAAAGTTGACTCAATAGGACACTACTAGTTCCCAAATGAGGCATCTGCTGTGCTGTCACCTTAATTAGCCTGTAATTAGAGTGATCGATGCAGAAGCGGGACGCGCACAGACCTCTTGAAACCTGTGGCACGGCGCGTGACGGTGGGAGCATTTCCTAGTTTACGTGGGAGAGAGGTTAGACCTATGCACCTTTAATAACCCACATGTTAGCGTTCATCCTTTCATCTGCAACCACCAAACCGGCGCTATCCCAGAAACACAGAAGCCCCGTCGGCTAAAAGCTGGGAATAATCAGCTTCAGTCAAGGCGGCTCCCTCCAGCAGACATGGATCCCCTCCCTCCCTGCGTCCGCGCCGAGCAGGTCACGCTGTCAATATGCAGGCGAAAGACGTCCAACATTATTAATTCAATGTTTAACAGGCTACCGTCCGTCAGGTTTCTGATTTAGTCCATGCTTTATTTAGATCACATGATTAAAGCTAACATCAATACCTCATTGGACCACACATTTGTTGTTCTGATACCAGTCCTGAATAGCCTCTTCTACACATAGAGTGGTCAACACAACACCACATACGCAGTGCTTAATTTGTAAAGCATAAGGTGCCGGAACGCAAAGTACATAATAACAGCTCAGTAGGGATGGGGATCATTAATATTTATTGATATTGATACCATTTTCGATACGATCCGAGTCTTTATCGATACCACTATCGATGCTTTTCTATCAATTGGTGGAAATACAACGCGTTTTTATTAGTGCTGTCAGTTAAACGCGTTATTAACGGCGTTAACGCAAACCAATTGTAACAACGTTAATATTTTTATCTCGCGATTAACGCAATTTTTATATAAAAAAAAAAATAATAATATATATATTTTTTTTCTTTGGCTCAAAACAAAGAAGCAGTAGCCTGACTGCTATGTTCAAGGCAGTATGTTTGTATGTTCATCGTTTAATTGCACTATAGGCTTTCTTTTTGTATCGTCCTGTTTTGATCAGTATATGCCAATGTTGTTATCAATAAAAAAACATTTGCACAAGGCAAGCCGATGCACTTCTCCACGTTGATAAGAGCATTAAAATTAGAACAATTACTGGGACAAACAAATCAAGGGATATTTAGCATAGAAAAACATTTCTGATTAATCGCGTTTGCTCGTGATTAATCGTGAGTTAACTATGACATTAATGCGATTAATCGCGATTAATTATTTTAATCGCTTGACAGCACTAGTTTTTATTGATGAGGATAATATTTAGGAAATAAATAATTGTATTTTAAAATAAATATGTAATTCTTAATAAATATTGACATCAGTAGTTTTAATTATATATACTAAAATGATTAGAGCACTATAGAACTGTATTAGAAATACAGAAACACAAGTATTACAGTATTACTCATGTTTCTCACCAAAACTAAATTTACCGTTTCTTTATGATACATTTGAACGCATCATGATAACCTAACAGTCGTTTCACTGAGCCAAACTCAACACATCATCACGCAGCGCATCTGAAACTTTATTTTCTTTTTAAGATAACTAGCTTGTATGCTTACGATTACAACACCGATTTCACAATTGGATTACTATTTCAACTGACGGGACTAGCGACAATGTCTGTGTGTAGCGATTACCGCTCGTACTTTGAGTGGATGATTAAGACAGGCCCGTCTGTAGTGCGACAGGAGAAGGAGGATTCTTTTCAACTCGGAGACAGTCGAAGGTCGGCATTTTCGCCTGCTCAGCCATCCTCGCGAGCAAGGTGCCAGACTTCACTTGTTTTACTTGTAATACCTGTTTGCTTACAATTCCATTCAAAAACATTGGTGGACACGCTGCAGTGATTGGATTGATTTGATTTAAATGCCGTGACGCAACTCGAGGGCAGAACATTACGTTACAGGACCTACGGGGCAAAAATAATAATAAATGAACGATGGGACTCGATAGTGGTATCGATAAGCCCAAACGCTAATGATTTTCGGGTTTAGAAAAAAGTGGAACCGGGTCCTTGATAGAACCGGGTTTCGATCCCCATCCCTACAGCTCAGGGATGACGAGAAGGGCACAGGTCCCGGAACGTATACAGAAAACGTGCTGAAAACAACATGAAAATGCCCACTTGCCAAGCTGTGGGACTTACATGCCTCAATTTCAAATATTATCCATTGTATAAATGTTATGAGGATAATTTACAATTATTTTAGGTTATACTCAACACAGCACAGGCAAATGCACACATCACCACAGGTGGGACTTACAGTCAGCAATTAATTTCTCAACAGGTCTAATGTGTAAAAAAAAAAAAAGCTTTAAATAAATCACACATATCTTCTATTATTATTATTCAAAGATTGGCACGGCGTCCTATTAATAGACAGTACGCTCACCATATTTATTTGTCAAAACTACTTTCTGTAGGCAGTTTTGGGAAAGTTCACTTTATACGTGAAGTATTTCAAAGTTCAGTTCACAAATTATAAAATTAACTCGTTCAGTTAAACGTAAATAATTAAACATTTTCTTGCCAAAAAATCGAACTAGTTCATAGTTCTTTTTTTCAATAAACTGTGAGCTATTATTTTTTTCCGGTATTTTGAATATTGAGCCTCCTTTGTGATTCGTCTAGGACAGGGATGGGCAAAAAATAAAAAAATAATAATAATTGATCGAGTTACAGAAAACTCGGTCGAGAAAGATGAGAAGAATTCATAGAATTCGAAGGCAAATCCATGCGTCTAGTTTGCTTAGAAGCGATATCAGTCATTATGGTGCGGCCACACCAACCGCGTTACTCGCGTTGGACAACGCGAGTAACGCGCCTAACCTGACGCTTGACCAGTGTGTGGTGGTTCAACGCTTCCAACGCGTCAACGCGCCAACGCAGCTGGATGAGTCCATGTCCATGCAAGTGAACGGAGCGTTCCCTCTTCGTCATAACTATCAAACCAAACATCCTTCACATTCACTGAGCGAACATTATGAAAGTAAAATGCACATTTCTCTGTAAAAATGTTTCCATAAACGCATTTAATGGCGTAACTATGTAACTATTTTCACCCAGAATAAAGAAAAATGTCGGCCGTGGCTGCGCTGGAGTCCGAGGTAGGAAACCCAAACGCCGCCGTGTTTGGGTGATAGAGTTTAGATCGGGTTAGATTAAATAATCTCGGATATAAATAACAATAATCGGGTTAAATAACTTCACATGGTGTGTCTGGTGTGTTTCCAGCATTCATAGTGTTGATCAGCAGATATATAGTCCGCCAAGACGTTGAGGTTGCTTAGCAACCAGAGACTCTGTCCATGCAAGTGAACGGAGCGTTCCCTCTTCGTCATAACTATCAAACCAAACATCCTTCACATTCACCGAGCGAACATTATGAAAGTAAAATGCACATTTCTCGCTAGAAATGTTTCCATAAACGCATTTAATGGCGTAACTACGTTACTATTTCCACCCAGAATAAAGAAAGATGTCGGCCGTATGCTTCTGTGCAAGCTCACTACTCTCTGCCAGTGACGTCGGGTCAAGCTCAACGCTGATTGGCCACCGCGGCTAAGCGTCACGCGTTGGAGCGTTGAAAGTTCAATTTTCTGAACTCCGGGCGTTGGTGCGTTGGGCGCGTTACTGCGTTTACGTGCGTAATTACGTGCAACTGCCGCGCCTAAAGGCGGCTGCATGCTTCAGCGTTGGTGTTACGTTGTTGCGCAAAATTTACTCAAAGCAATTCATGCTCCCTTTTAGGTTGCGCGTGTTGCGCGTGTTGCCAAGCAATTTACCGCCAGAACAGTAGGTGGAGTAATATGTGGAGTAAAGTTTTTCGTTGAAGACGACCTCGAGAATGACGTCTTTGTCTGTGGGAGTCGTTGGTTTGTTTATGTGCCAAAGTTTGATGATCTCCTTTCGCGAGTCATCCGATATCTTCCCGACTCTCACCAAAACCGGCCCTTGTCAGGGAGCAGCTGGCAGATCATTTTTTGTCAGATGCTGGCGTGTTTCCCCACCAGTACAATGTGCTACGATTGGGTATGCGCACTGACCAATAAATATATATACATTGGTCACTTGGAAGCATGACTTTTGATTCATTAGTTATCATGTTACACAAGTTACCTAATTTGATTTACGTCAAACTCATTCATTCATATCCATATAAAATGTTTATACAACAGCTACTGCCTTGACAGATGAATGAATTATTTAAGTGTAGGCCTATAGCCAAAGGCTTTAAGCTATAGCGCATAATGTCCACATAAATTATATGGTAGGCAGCATTATTAGAGAAAGGGGTTTATTTATCAAATACAGAAAATAGTCCCACCATACACGCACACATTTTTCATTCACTACACACTCACGCTTTCAAATTTCATTCACTCAAAGAGGCTACTGAACTTATGTTTCACACAGAACATGAACACTTATGTTTCACATAGAACGTGAACACAAAACATTACGTAATTAATTCAAATAGGCTAACACTAAAACAAATAAGGCCAGTAGGCCTAATAGAACGAATATCGGGTGACAAGATCATTAAAATGGCTCACAATCCCGCATCAGCTGTTTGATGTCGCGCATCAAAATAGCACTTTGCCCCTGTGGAAGGGTTCGCATAAAGGGTTCGCATAATTATGTGCCAGATCGGGTGGTGGGCGGCGGTATGAAAACAGGAAATGTGATACTCCAGACAGGAAGTAGTAACCAGACGAGCAGACCAATCACAGCCTTGCAGGCTGCGCGGCTCGCGTAAAAGCTTACGTAAAAAATGACGCAAGTCTAGAAAAATCGCCCGACGCACGCAAGACGTGAGAAGTCGCGCAAGGGGTGCGCAAGGGCGCGCAAGGGCCTCTTGCGCTTGCGCTTACGCTTACGTAACTGAGCATAAATCGGCCTTAACGCCCCCAACGCAACGCTTCAACGCTGGTTCCCTATGCAAAAATGACGATTTTCAACGCCCCTAACGCGAGCAACGCGGTTGGTGTGGCCGTACCATTAAAGATATCCACTTAAGTCGCCACTAGAACTACTACAACTGCTTGGGGTTTGAGTTCATTGAGTTGTTGCACTTAATGTTGGGCCACTGTTTTTCAGTTTTTTGACTTCATTGAATGATGATGTATGTGAGCCCTTTGCACTGATAAAAATACTGACCATTCATGTGGCTGTTTGAGCATGGAAAACATGAAATTAATGTATGTTGGTTCAATTAACATACCGTACATAGGTTATGATTCTGGATGATTTTTTAGGTAGTGGCCATCCCCAAAATGCACCAGAATACAGGAAATCATATCTACCAAATTCAAAATTCTGTAGCTTCTCTCAGCTCACGTTTAGTTGAAGTGTGCAGTCATGTGGCCCTCCGATGGTTATGATGAAAAATGTGGCCCTCTTTATCATGAAAGTTGCCCATCCCTGGTCTAGGATGAAATAGAGTGGTCGAATCAAGTATCGTAGCGAATTGAACATTTAGCGCATTTTGTAAATCCCATTGATTTCTGTTGTAAGACTCTTTGCTCGTTGGCCGGAAACGGAAAGGGGGTGGGGGGGGGGGGTGTTCACGTTTGTATTGCAGAGTTCTTCAAGGAAAGTGATCAAATCCAAAGGATAGCTTTTAACAGTTACTTTAATTGGTAAAGTAATTCGGTATGGTAAACTGACTATGAAGCAAAAGGAGGTTGAAGCGTGTCTTTGCACGTGCAGAGCGTCTCCCAGCTGACCAAAGCTATATTAACCATATCCTATGGGCTGCCAAGAGATTCTGGCTTGCTCTGGCTCCAACCGTCTGTTATGGTATGGATCCGCAAGGCCCGGAAGTAGTGGGAGGAGCCGGTGTGACGTTTTACCCTCTGCCTCCTCACCTGTCTGTGGTGCTGCCCTCTGTGGATGGAGCTGTTATTGCAGCCTTCAGTAAGGTCCTGCTCCCCTTGTGGCTATGTATAGTATTTACAGCTTATATGTTTGGTCCTGCTTTCTAGGGTCTATGTGTGGGCAGCTTATGTTCTTAAAATATGTAACATTTGGTTGTAGTCTTTTCGCTTGGTTCTAGCCCTACTGTTGAGATGAAGAACCGAGCGAAAAGACTACAACTAAACGTCAACAGCCCCCCTTTCTGTTTCCGGCCAACAAGCTATGATTCTAGGAGGTATTCTAGTCTGCTGAGCTATGAGCCAGAGAGCTAACGTTATGGATTGTACATATTTATAATTCGAAATTCGTCTCAGCATTTATACCACAGATATTCTAGGGTCTATAGGAAGCATGTAACTGCGTTGTCTGATTACAGTTTAATTAATTTTTCACAATTTAACAGCTCTCGTTTTGAAGAATAATCACTGCGCCATTAGTTTCAATGGGAATCGCGACGGTATATACTTTCAACGTAAAGTGTATAATTTGAAATTCGTCCCAGACTTTATACGACAGATACAATAGGGTCTATAGCAGGGGCCTCAAACTCAACTTACCTGGGGCCGCCGGAGGTAGAGTGTGGGTCAGGCTGGGCCGCATCAATTATTCCACAGAAAAAAGGAGCACAACTGACCCAATCTAAGTTAAAGCTAGGGTGGGCGATTTTGGAGAAAACAGCCGTTGAGATTCCATCGCGTGCTCTCTGGCCCGTCCCTGCCACGCTACCTGCTGTAGCTCCTCCCACCAAACGTCAGTTATGCGCGTTCATGTGAATTCAGTTACATTGATAGGAAGACGAAACACCATGTCCGATTCCGAGGTAATTAAACATTAGTGCTGATAGCTACATAAGTACATATATAGCATCAACATCTTACTCACAGACATACCATGTATGTTATCTTAAAATCATTGCAATTGCGCTGGTAAGCCTAAGAAAGGTAGCTGTATCAGCCAAGCAAGATAGCAAACTAATTGCAACTGTAGTTCATTAGCATAAGCTGCCAGAGCTAGTAACCTGGTCATCAATATATATACTGACGTTTTGAAGTCATGAATTGTACTACAATAACGCTAATTTTTTGCATTATAAGAGTGTCCAAGAAGAGAGCCAAGCTGGCTCTGGGGACGATTATTATGTCCTAGCAGCACAGGACGTGGGATATGTAGGGTCAGCGGACGTCCTGTTGCTAGAGGCAGGCAGCCTAGGGGCAGAGGCAGGGCCAGAGGAAGGGGACGAGGTCACGGTAGGAGAGGTCCTGACACGATAGGGCAAGAGGACATGGCCCGTGTGGAAGCAATCAGGATTCAAAGAATCACAAATGAGCAGGTATGTTTATTTCATGTCATACTTTTAACAAAAAAAAATCAGGCGAGCCAATTGTCAGTATAAATGTGTAATAAGTAATTGTACATTTCCTGGCCAGGTTCGAATCAGAAACCTGAACCTAGAAGCTTCCCACCATCTGCTGGAGCTGTGTTTGGAACGGGAACCATCCCTCATCTTTGACCTCCTGGCCATGTCCATCCCTCATCCCAAATCTGACCCACAACAGCCTGGTCCCAGTGACCCACAGCAGCCAGCCTGGTGCATTTGCACCAAATGCAAGGAGATGCATACCGATATAGAGAGGAAATGCTGTGGACAACTCCTGGACACCTGTATCTCCATGATGCTTTACATGGACGCATACATAATGCAGGGGGGGGTTCTGCGGCTGGCCAGGAGGATCTGGAATGATGTCCGTGCTGTGGGTGACCGTCCAGACCCAGGGGAGGACAACAAACAATTTAGGTTTGCCGCCTATAGGCAGTTTGTTGTTTGGCAATACGGAGCACTGGCTCGGGGACACAGGGTCGTCATCCCTAGTTGTTGTGTCTGGAGGATACGGGACAAGTACCCAGACCCACTTGGACAATATGTTGGCTTCCTCACAAGGAGACTTTAAACATCATTAATAAGTGTTTAAAAAATACATGTTCAATTTCCTGTTATTATGACCCATCTTTTCATTGTCGGTTACAGCAGACATCAAAATAACTATAGCATATCATGATAACAATGCACATTCAGCAGGTGTAATGCTGGATAAAGGATGAGGGCAGGTGCGGTAAAAAGCTTTTTTATTAAATAATAAAGCAATAAGATAATAACACACACACAGGAACACCCTGGCCTTCGATGACTACATGCAGCACAAGTGCATATTCTAAATAAGTATAAAAGCACTACATAACAAAATGCCTTTTTAGCAGAACAATCGTGCAACTGCATTGAAAATATGTCAATTATAAACAAATTGATCATAAAAAACTATATACAAAATCCTATTTTTTTTAAATATATTTTATAAGAACCAAGTGTAAATAATACAAAACTGTGAAGGACATTTAGATCTAATAAATCGAATATTTACAAATATCAAAAATCAAAAAGTGAGCAGCATAATACTGTTCCAAACAGCCCCAGAAGCCTACAGTCAGCTCCAGTTTAGTTGGTATGGGACCTCCAATCTCTTCTATGGTCTCTTACTGCATTCCTTGCCCTGTTGAAAGAATAAAGTCACTACTTTTCCTTAGTGTTTAATTTCCCTTTACTTGGGATATGTACTGTATCATGTGTAGATAATATGTCAAACAGGTTTCATCCCATACCTACTCCTCTGTGGAATTGGGTTTGTAACAGGTCCTGGGTGGTGGGAGGTGGGGTGCTTGCAAGAACCCCCTATTGCCGTGGGTCATTAGGCCTTTTTTTTCTGGTCTTTGGCAAACCCTTGTCTGATGTCAGCCGGGCTTCTAGGATAGCACTCTGCAGGTCTGCCATGTATCCGTAGTCCTTCTCCACCTTCACTGTGTATAGACTCCAAGTCTTTGACTTTTTATTGTAGAGCTTGCAGTACCTGACACAGGATGAAATAATGTCTCAATGTATCCACATCAGTCTTGCAGCTTAGAATATTGTAAATCTGAAATATATATATATGAAAATTATTGAAAACGTAATCTATTGAGCCATCAGCCTTCCTCTTCACCGGTCTGTGGACATGATGGTTATAGTCCAACGCTGCTAAGAGGGTGCGAGCCTTGTAAACAGGTGGGCTAAAGCTGAATCGCTTGCTGGCATACATCAGTATATGATTATCAGCGGTTGACCTTACAGAATAAAAGAAACAGATAATTAAGCTATGACCCCACATCTATACACATATAATATAACTTTAGTGCTCATTTGAAAGTGGCCATGAATACAGCGTTATAGATTTGCTTGTAAGAGCCATTACCATGAATAGTGTTTATAACACCATGTGCCCAGTATTGTGACAAGTGTAAGACAGTGTATAGCAAGCACCTCAGCCAAGTCAATGGCTTGAGCACTGTATGTCAAATGCCCATAAAGCAGGACTTAGCCACTTACAATAACCTTCTTATGAAAACATGTTTACTTACCTGAAACTCAGGAACTTCTCCACATTCTTCAGCCAGTGCTCATCCAGCACTATTTCTGACAGTAACTGAAAGGCCTCAGAATCACTTTGGATCCACTCCTTCTCCCTGTCGGCCGATAAGGGGCCATGTTCACAGCAAGATGGTGCCCACTCATGCTCTCCTTGAACATGGTGGAGAAGACCTGTCCACATATCCTACAATAAAACAGAACTGCATAATTTCTTATTGTGTTTTTTTTTTTTTACACAATATGACAATACCTATTTTGTCATTATATAAATGCTAGTGCAAGTTTTTAAAATAAATATAAAATAAAATAACCAAAGTAAATTTATAAATAAAAACAAAATGTAAGAAATGGTCAGGAATCGCAGAGTGAAATCCAAAACAGAATTTCAACACAATACTTACACCGAACTGATTAGTGTTCTGTGCAGTCTTACAGCAATACCAGAAATGGTTGCATATCTCCTTACTCTAGGTAAGGAGAATTGAACATCCTTTCCGAAGGCCTGCCTTGACACGGAATGGAAAAGAACATTTAAATAAAGCTCAGACTTTGTCATCAATGTTGATTTGGCAAATTCTCTGAAACCAGGAGCCTGATGTAATCACCATCTGTGTGCTAGACACCTGGCTTATAACTGAATGGCAGGAAATGGCAAGACCTTTACAATTCAGTCAATGTGATCATCATCTCAAAGAAGTTGTTTTATCATAAACAACATGAGTAGAAATCAAGTAGGAAAAACTGTGTTGTTTGACTTAGTATTATAACAATCTATTACCAAGGACCAATAACAGAATCGAAGTCAGGAACTTACTGCATGGATTTTTTTACCCAAGTTCTTTGACCCATGCCAGATGTCAAGGGTGTGTCGAACACCAGAGTCCTTGAACCTGCCTTTTGTTGGATCTGCATGGAAGGATGCAAACAGATATATGTTAGACGCAGGCTAAAACATTTTGACAATGATCAATCATGAAATACATAGAGCAATACTTCATCCGTAAAATTATACACATAAATATCTTTGCACTTACTGAAGAGCGCCGAGATCTGTGAATGAGCATCAGTGCAAAACTCTTGTAGGCGAATCTCTTGGTGGAGAGTCTCAAAGGTCCGGATGAAAGCCTCCTTCTCCATGATTACAGAATTCTTCTGGGTCTCCCTCTTATCAATATTGACAATCGATATGATCTCTTTACTGTCGTTGTCCATCGTTGTGTATGTACAGTACTGTGCTGAAAACCCAGGACTATCCATACGACCGTCACCTATGAAAGATGAAAAAAAAAAAAAAAAACATTGCAGATATAATAGATAAAAGCCACATTATCTCACTTATCAATGTCAAAGGTGAACATAGTATGAAATTACACATTACACAAAAAGTAAATAAATCAAATGTAGTTTAGCCACATTGTAATCAGCTGTGTGTAGGACTGTAGGAGTAATATTTGTAGGAGAGGGATTTGCAAACTTACCAAGGGCCACTACACTGACCTTTGATTTCAGCCGGGTAATAATGGCTGACCTCTTATCATCCCAGTAGTCCTCGATGGCGTCAACGCAGTAGGCGTCCTGGATTTTAAAGAATGTTGTTCTATGTACTATTCCCAAGTTCATGAATTTGAACAGCAGAGCCACCTTCCCGTAGTTGTTCCCAGAGAGGAGGATGTTCGAGGACAACATGAAGTCACCTGCATGCATGCCATATTTTAGAGTGGGCTGGGAGTTCCACCTCCAGACACTGTGACCCTGATGACATATCTGAAAAATTAAAAAAGACCAACACAGGCCAGAAAAGTAGCTGTCATTAAATAGATAGTAATTGACAAGCATGTGTACACTATGCCCTCAAAGTGAAATATATGATCCTACAGTATGTCTTTATTGCTAACCAAGTACTCACCCATTCCACGACAACTGATGTGCCCCTGGAAGTTATTTTCACTTCAAATGGTCTAAGTGCTCCACATTCAGCATCAGTTACTGGGTCCTTTGTGTTGCACTTGGGGATTGGTACCACGAGATACTGAGCCAGCTGTTTAAGACAGCTATGGTAGACAATGGAAGCTGGTTGTCCAATTATATCTTCCTTGCAGAGGACTTGGGTCTTCTCTGGTAGCGGTGGTATCACTTCTGAGGAATTGTGTCCATCATCAATGTCATGAACAGTCTCCTCCAGACCAACAGCTGGTAATGTGTCCAGCCATTTGCTCTTTTGGAGAGCTCCACCAGTCCTGTGATAACAACATATTCAAACGCTACAGAGTTTAGGAATAACATTTGCATATTGAAATGCCTGAACCACAATACAGATATATCAAACATGCAAGTTGCTGGAGCCATTATGCTATTGTTTTTCGTGTTATTTGGGGAATATGCCGTTTTATGTTTTGACTACTGCGTGGATTAATTGTTCATGGGAAGGCATTTAGGTAATCACCTGGCATGGTGTATGTAATTCGTAGCAGCTAACAGTTTTGTACAGTGTCCTAAGTCATGGGAATTGTTTGCTTTGTATTGAACTGAATTGAATACCTGATATGGCAAATAGACGTAATTGAGTTGCATGTTGTAATTTAGTTGCATCATGTGCTACGGTGAGCAAGAACCAGCAATGAATAAACGGGTCACAACACTCAAAGATATTTGATTTATTATACATACCGCACACAGAGATAAGGCACGTAATCGATGTCACTGTCATCACTGCATTCGCTGTCTTCCCCCATCATTTCTTCCTCCTCTGAAGATGACCCATCGTCCATCTCCATTTCTGGGTGCCAACTGTCATCTTCTCCACTGTCATCTTCCCAGGTGTTATCGGCCCAGCCAATTCTATGAAGGAGATTTTTTAGAGGGCTAAGTTTAAAAAGTGTATTGCATCAATAATACAGGGATTTGATGGAACATACAAGGGAACACTAGAGCCGAGGACACACTTACGTAGAGTTCCGGATGTCATTAAATTCTTCTTCAGTTATGACTTCAATGTCAGTTACCTGTGAAGAAGTACTACAAATACAAAAACAATAAAATACAATATTAACATATTGAAGTACTTGAGAAGTCAATAAATGGAGAGGTATTAATGTTGATTAGTTGATACAGAAGTAACTTTTTCCACTGTTCTTTCTTTACCTTGCAGCCATACTTTGAAATGTAGTGGCAGGATTGGTTTCCGCTACATCTTGAGCATCCAAGAAGTCATCGGCTCTGAGAATATAAATAGTGTTATAAAATAAAGATCTTTGAAATTAGTTATCAGGCTATATTGTCTTCTATAAAGGTGGAAGCTGAAAATAAATGTACAATTTCATAATTTGGAAATGTTAATGGAAAACGGTGGTGGGGTAGTGATCACCTGTCTAAGAGGTTCTCTGAATGTATGCTTGAAGCTGGGGGAAGAGGCAGGTTTCTCCTGCGCTTGCATGGTGTGGATGAAGTAGGGGATGTGAGGTTCTCATAACTGCCAAAACAGGTCAAGCACAACAGTGATTGGACAACAAAGAAAAACATTATCGGAATTATAAAAATATATATATTTGTTAAAATAACGCAGAAAGCCAGATTACACACAAGGAAACCGTCACTTCAAAGCGATCGCGAAACTGAGCTAGGCTGCTGCTAGCTTGCAACAACGTTATAACAATACATGGAATATCTTATGCTAGACTTCCCTCGCTGTGCTTATCTTGGCAGTTGTGTCAAAGTAGCTTTTACACAAACGTGACTCGGACATTATCAACAGTTGAGGTGAGGCCTAGGCCACGTGTTAGCATAAACTCTGAGTTATTCCGACAGGGTTGGTGTGACCATAACTAACCTATAAAACGGACCGGGAAAAGAACCATGGGCCGATGCAAGACATCCTACAGAACCGTATTGAAATGGTTACATTACAGAACCGTAATGTAACGGTTATCGTGGCTATGCTTAGTAAAAAACCATACCAGCCGACACTTTACATATTCATCACAATATACCATGGAGAGTTAACACAATTCCTTACCTGTCTATAAGAAATGTAGCTATCTCAGCATCCGATTTTAAGTTTCTCCGGTCACGTAACTCTCTCCATCGCTCATAAGCCACGCCGATGTTTACTCTGGTTTTATTTCGAGCTCTCTCCGCCTCCCTTTTAGTAGCTGTCCTTTCAACAAGTGTCTTTCCTCTATTTTTCGCTGTCTTACTGGTGTTAGTTGATGGTATCCGGGGAATGGGAAATTTATGGGCCGTTGATGAAGACATGGCTATTCATTTGTTGTCCGCCGTAGTAGTACAAAACTGTCAGACTGCTAGGCTCGTGAACGCTCACGCAGGGACGCACCAACGTCGTTGCCAAGGTGACGGACAGTCCCACAGCCAATAAGAACGGAGAATCGGAGCCTCGCTCTGATTGGTCAAAGTGTACATGAGCGGTGGCAATTTTTGGGTGCGGCCCACAGAGGCAGGGGAGAGCAAAGTTATGAGCAGATATTCTCAGAGCACTTCACCTACATATAGCTGACTGGCTATTAGGACAGTTTTGCCAAATATTACAGTAAAGAAATTACCCACCCTAGCTTTAATGATCGGGCTATAATTAGATCACGTTGGCTATGTATTCGCTGACAACAGGGGGAATTTCATAGTGGTTGGTGGAAACCGGGACACAAGTGATAAAAAAGCGTGGCAAGCCCTCCGCATAAATGTGCGTTTGACAACAACGCGCGGGCCGCACTAACACTTAACTTTGATGTCAAGTAGGGGGCTACAAAATATCATCCCGCGGGCCTCAATTTGCCCCTGGGCCGCGAGTTTGAGACCCCTGGTCTATAGCGTATGTCCGATAATGTAAGTAAGCTGACAACACCGCAACTGCAAATTAACCACACGGATATAACCATGGCAACTGGTCAAACAACACGGCGTTCTGCGCGCGCATCCGTCGTGTTGATAAACAAATAACCCCCCTATTGATCGAAGTTAAACCGAGTGAGCGTGCCGTTCACAGACCCCAGAATGAACGAGTTCACAGTAATGCTCATCAGTAATACAGTACGTTCAGGTCACGTTCGCCCAAAATATGAACGAGTTCATGAACTAACGTTCAATGAAAGCGTTCAGGCACAACACTGTCTGTAGGCCGGTATGACTGCGCACGGGTTGGCAATGTTGAAGCGCTGACACAGTGACTCAACCTCAGTCTCTCCATGCAGCGCACCTGAGTCCTCGGGCCAGTACTGTGCGTAAAGCACCTTAAGCTCCTCAATTAACTTGTTATATCCATGTTCCATGTTCAAATACTTTTTTTCTGAGTGCGCGTTGCTGTTTTTTAATATCTTGAGCAGATGAGTTTACTGTGCATGAAACCCACTCTTTTTTGATCTTTAAATTAATATATGCATATTATTATTTTATTTTAAACATTTTTTTATTTTTTTATGAGAGGTACCGGATCTGCCCAAATAAGTACCGCAACACAGAGAGGCAAAAATTATGAGGTGCCGGACTTGTTCCGGCAGGATCCGACTCAAATTAACCACTGCACATAAAACAAAACCTGTCAATATTCAGGGGGGGGTACCCATCCCCAGATTGTTGCGCAATACCAATCAACATTTTCTCAATATGCAGTAGGCTATAACATCACAATATTTCATGGATGCAAGCAATCAGTCTATAGCCTACATGACAACACATGTAGGCTATCGATAATCCGATATGCTATAGTAGCCTATTCGTAAAGCAACACTTTAGCCAATGCAGCCTCCTATGTCAGTACTGACATAGAAGGAGGCATTGGCTAAAGTTGTTTGGATCCAGGTTGTTTTAAAACAAGGAGAGGCAAAGTTGTGCATTACAATGCAAACACAACGTAATTGGCACCAATATAGCACACTTAGAAAAGGGGTGTAACGGTACACAAAAGTCACGGTTCGGTACGTACCTCGGTTTTTAAGTCACGGTATGGTACGGTACGGTTAGTAGTTAAGGGGAAAAAAATAAAAAACTGCTTGTTTCTCAACCCGCGGATCGAAGCAAAGAAAACACCAATAAACTTGGTTATGGCATTTGCATTTCTGAATACCCAGACAGGGGTTGTTGAAATAGTGTTGTGAGCTGGTGTAGCACACTTATGGTTGGATTAATCAGACGTTGGGATGACTTTACGTGGCATTTATTGTCGTCGGTCTGCAACACATTAAAAATACGGTCGGATAACCACACTTCTTCGTATACAGCTCTCTAGTTAACTTTCTCCCCAGTCATGCTTTCCTCAGGACCACTACAATACATGCAAAATAATGACTGGAAAGGAATACACAGTAAATTAGGCTCACCTGCAACACATTAAACATACGGTCGGATAACCACACTTCTTCATATACAGGGGGTGTAGATGTTTCCAGGCACAGTGCACCTTTTCCCATAATGTCCAATACTTTAGCCTAAATGAACTAGAGTCCCACACTCTCCCCTACAAAATAAACGTTGTCTCGACATTACACAGTCCCAGAATATTTGTCTTAAACTCAAGAGCCATGGAAACAGGAACGAGAGTCTGTCTCAATTCTAACTCTGCTTTGCAGGCCTAGGGTGGTGTAAGTAAACATTTTAGATGGCTTCCTGCATCTGAAAGGATATTTTCTGGAGAGTGGCTGCGACTCCTCATCTCTTTGTCCTTCATCAGATGATGCTGCCGCTGCTCCCGCTCTTCATCTTGTGAATCATCATCCTGTCTAGGATGCTCTTCCGTGTCTCAGAGCTCTTGGTGTCTAGGGGCTGGTTGTAGATAAAACTCTTCTGCACCTGCACTCAGCCGGTTCCTGGCTGAGGCGGACCGTGTTGGTGATGCTGTGATGATCGCTCTCCATTCGCCTTCATCTTCTGAACTGCTGTTTATCGCATCGTCCCTATGTCTGTTTGTTCCTTTTCTTTTCCTTTTGGGGTATCTATTAACGTGACATCCTCCTCCACTGGCAAAAAGTCACAAGGCAATAGTAAGTTACTGTGGAGGACTCGAGTCTTTCCTTGTTTCTTGTCAAGGACTACATGCACCTTTTCTTCCCAGTACGACCAGAGTTTACCAGGGGCTCCTCTCTCTGTCAAGTTGCGAACCAACAGCCTGCAGCCCTGTTGCAGCTCACCTCCGTATGTCTTTTTGTCATAATAATTTTTTGCTCTGGCCTGTCCTTTCTGGTCCTCCTTTGAGGTTGGTTGGTATGCCTCAGCCATGCGCTTCCTCCATTTTTCGGCGTACCCGCTGTGAGAACAACTCTCCTCCTCATTAGGCTTCAGGCCAAACATGATGTCTACTGGAAGCTGTGGACACCTACCAAAGAGAAGGTAATAGGGGGAAAAGCCGGTTACTTCATTCCGAGTACAATTGTACGCATGCACCACTTTGTTCAAAGAACTTTTTCCAGTCACTCTTAGCTTGTTCTGGCAGAGGTCTCAGCATGGAAATAAGGGTTCGGTTAAATCTCTCTACCTGACCATTTCCAGCTGGGTGACATGGTGTTGTGTGTGAGTCTTGAATGCCGCAATATTCTTTGAGTTTGTAGAACAGCTTGTTCTCAAATTCTCTGCCTTGATCGTGATGGAGCTTGGCAGGAAAGCCAAATTTCAGCACAAAATCTCCGAACACTTTTTCAGCTGCAGTCTTGGCAGATTTGTTGGTGCATGCGTACGCCTGAGCGAATCTGGTGAAGTGGTCCATTACTACTAGAATATACTCGTAGCCCCCCTTGCAACTTTCAAGATGTAGGAAATCTATGGACACCATTTCAAATGGATGTGTTGTTACTATGTTGATGAGGGGTGCTCTTGTGGGCCGATTTGGGTGTTTGCGTTTTACGCAACTACTGTGACACATAGTGGTCAAGATCCCTTTGCATACGAGGCCAGTAAAACCTCTCACGGATCAGAGTGAGCGTCCGCTCCCCTCCCAGGTGTCCCACTTCCTCATGTAGTTCCTTATGCCCCGTTTACACCATCCCGCTAATGGCCGCTAATGGCCGATGGACCACCGATGTGGAAGTCGGGGTGATTTGGGTGACATCGGGCTAAAAATGTATGATCAGGTCAATTTATCGGGGTAGCATTTACACATACCCGATGTTATAACGATAACATAACGATTTATGCCAGGGAAGACACCCGAAGTGCGTTTGGCGTCATTTGACGTCATTTCGAATGACGCCAAACACGTCAAATGACGCGTTTGGCGTCATTTGGCGTCATTTCGGGAGAAGGCAAAGGGGAGACTGGTTTAGACTGATATTTATTTATATATTTATTTATATTACAATAGCGATTTTATAATAATAGAACGCCGGTTCTAAATGGGCGAAGTACCCTGTAATTATAAAAGTAGGACATCCATCCATCACCCCCTATTTATACCCAAGTGGCAGATTGAGGGTCTTCCTTAACACAATCTGGTCATTCACAATCGTTATTTGTCTAGGGTTCTCGAGGGTCTTTCGTGTGTTGAGGTTGCCGATATAAAGACGATAAAGCGCGGAAGATTAACGAATACAGCCGATGTGCCCAGGAAAATTCCCGAACGATTTGCGATGTCTTACGTTATACTCCCGTTCTATTCCCGATTATAGCCGATTAGCCCATAGCAACACCTGGTAACCGATTCTACCCCGATAGACCCAAAATTAACAAACATGTTCGTTCTTTGCCGATGTTACCCGATCATTGAGCATTTCTTCCCGTTTCTTCCCGTTGTCTAACGATGTTCCCGGGAAGAGTAACTGTGTTTCCCGATGCAACCACGCTATTTGCCGATGTTATAACGATAGCTGCTGATTTAGCCATCGGGCACCATCGGGGCCCACTATCGGGTAGGTGTAAACAGGGCATTAAAGACGAGTGGCTGGAATTTCTTGGGCAGCAACAACTGAGCTCCGGTTGCTGTCTTTCGGATGATCCTGCATGATCGCATGATCCCGCTGTTGTCCACATACAGTCGTTTCCTTTCCTTCAGAAGCACAGTGAAATCATCACGACGGTCTCTACTTTTACTCCGGGGCCATCGCTTTGTGATGATAAACTCTCTCACCTTCCCGAGGACTGGGTCCTCCTCCTGTGCTCTCCTCAGGTCATGCTCTGGTATGGTGGCTACTGCTGAAGTTTCCTGTTCACTTTCCGCTTCTGCGCAGGCAGTGGCAATAGTGAGGGGACACATCCAGGGCTCACGTTTCGGAAACTCGAGAGTGTATGGCTTGGGTTAAAGTGGCTAGGATGTCTGGCTCCACTCCTTTTGAGCAGGCCTGCATATACTGCTCCATTTCAAGTGGCATTTGTGACAACCCGTCTGCGTCTCCTCTCGCCCTCCCCGGCCGGTATTTTATGGCAAACTCAAAATCTGCAAACTCTGCCACCCACCTGTGCATTGTGGCGTTGTGCTTAGCTGAAGACAAAACATAGGTTAGGGGATAATTGTCAGTATAAACGACAAAGGATGGAGTATAATAAAGATATTCCCTAAACCGTTCACAAATTGCCCACTTCATAGCTAAAAACTCCAAGATGATAGTTCTTTTCTGCAGGGGTTAATGTTCGGGAGCCATAGCCTATAACCACAAGCTTACTGTGTTGTCTCTGGTACAACACTGCACCAAGTCCCTCCTGTGAGGCGTCGCAATGAAGCACAAATTACTTCCCAAAGTCGGGGTAGCCAAGTATTGGTGGGTGCAGCAAATGGTCAACGAGCTGGCATACTACACCCTGATGATGTTCAGTCTAGGGCTGCAACAACGATTCGATAAAATCGAGAAAAATCTATTACTAAAAGCGTTGGCAAAGAATTTGGTCATCGATTCGTTGGGTCGCGCGATTAATAAGTTACTCGTAGGTGCAGCACTGTTTACAGCCAGCCGCCAACAGGTTGGTTCATAGTTCATGCACGCCCACAGCGAGCTTTAGTGTGAGCGACCACAGCTTGTATTTTGGTCATATCTTAACACTGGACTGTAGGCCTACATAAAAGTGTTGTACCTTCACTGTCTTTGGGTTAAAAAAACTCCTTCAACTCAGTATCCGTCTAGTCCAACCGAAAACTCTGTCAGCTGCTGCTGCTGCAGACGTTGTGCAGACGGGCTCGGAGTTAATTAATGAAAAATGTCATTTTTCGTCTTTTGACAAACTTGAAAGTTTGAGTTATACCAACTAAAATTTTATATTTTACAAAACTCAAAAAAGTAAGTCAGGGTTGATAACTTAATATGCAAATTAAGGTTAATATTATTTTTAAAAAAAAACATTTCAAAGAATGCAAAACTAGTTTTAAGTTCACTTTATTAAAATTAATAATTCAAAACTTCCATTTTACATGTCTGAATGCCAGACAGCAATAGAACAAGCAACATGTAGCTAGTTCAGCAGCAGAGAATCACTGTCTAAATGCAGCAAACCAAAGTGCAGAACAAGTTCGACATTATGGACAAACTTGTACTGCACGATACGGGAGCCCAGGTTAAGCGGTGACGCAACTCTCGTGCCTCATACACCGCACGATCCCGAGAGCTGCCTTTATTTAACACACACCCAACCAACGGACATGCAAGTCTCGGTGGCGGCAACACTACACACAATAAACAACACACAAACAATAAAGACCCCAAACCCCTTAACCCCACTTAACCTAACAGAAACAAATTGACAAAAGGCAATAAACCCCTTTTCCCCAACCGGCATCACGAATACCCAGACTCCCCGGGGGATAGTCGAAAAGTGTCGAAATGCGCATGTGCACCGTAGTTGGCCCAGCCTCAGACAGAGTCTGACTTAAACCCGTATGTCTTGCTAACAAAGATACTACACTGAGCCCAACTCTTGACCCAAAACTCAACATTGTTGGTTGGACTAAATTGCATTGCACAGTTGACATGAATACTTAATGTTTTATATTCATTTTACTCAGAAATCATAATGAGACCAACAATTTTAAGTTTTCGTTTTTACAGTGTACGAGAGTAGCGTATGTGTGTGCGTGAGAATGGCAGTGTGTGTGTGAGTGACATCAGCGAGTGAGTGGACGAGCGAAGAGAGCGAGCGGTTGCGCGTGTCAGTTTAGTGAATGAATGAGTCCGGTTGTGTCTTTGCAAAAGACGTGTACTGTTAAGTTAGTGGAACTACGAATAAAGTACCCAGCCTGTCAATAATCGGTGGCCGCTTCATCCCGACCTATAACCAGACCCACTGCCGGTCAAAGTGAAGGGTTTTACCCCCGAGACATCATCGGCCCTGGAGGGAACGTCTCTCCTGTGCTCCTCGACTACGGTCTGGGAGCCGACAGCAGGAAACGTGTAACACTTCGATTTCACCCATGGCTGAATTAGGCGGTGGCCTACATGTCTTTCTAAATGTTGGTCATCAACGAGGTTGTAAAGTAGTTAGGGATGGGCAACGATCTTCGAGTAGTCGGACACATCTGTCAAAATAAATGTTTTTTTACGATCTTTATTCATTAATTGCGCTGCGGCCGAACTGACAGGGATATTCTCTGAAAGTATGAATCTTAAAGACTGCGTCAGGTTCTCTGACTCTCTGGTACTTCAGTAACACGTAAAGAATCGTAGTGAGGGTTATCTCAGCCATGGTGGAGAAGGAATTGGGGTAAAGGAACTTTGGATTTGACTCTCTGAAGTCCATATTGAAACGCGACATAGAGGAGAAAGGGATTGTTGCTGTATGCGGGTCAGCTGTCTGTTCACTTCGGGTCCATTTCTCAGACGCTCCATTGTTCCGTCCTCTCGGCCGTATGCAGACTCCTCCGGCTGGACTCCTCCGGCTGCTCCGCCGCCGGAGGAGTCCGCATACGAGCTCGGAACAATGGAGCGTCGGAGAAATGACATGGACCCGAAGTGAACTGACAGAGCTACTGAAAACATCTTTCTCGAATGCTGCGGCGGCCTGAGTTTGTTGTTGCTAGTGACGTAAAGAAGTCAACCGGTGGCTCTATTACCACCAGTTGAAATGGGCACAGCGCCACCTATCGTACCGGGTAAAGAAATGCTTCGGCATACTCAGACAATTACAGTTGTCCAATTGAGAAGCATAATCGAACTATGTCCTTAATCTGATTAAGCTGTGCATGTAAACGTACTGAGTGTTAAAATCGGCAGGATATAGAGCTAGTTAGCCTAAAAAAAGTAGCAAACAGTGTCAAATGTGTGCCATTTGTTCAGGTCGGCTCAGTAATATGATTGATGTGTTTTTACACTTCAGTCTGCACTGTGAATTTGAAGTAATGTTCAGTTTTTGAATAAAGATGCGGCAATTACAAATGTTTCTTTTTTTATCCGATTCATCGATTCATCGAAAAAATAATCGACCGATTAATCGATTATTAAAATAATCGTTAGTTGCAGCCCTAGCTAAGTTGCATACGCACACAGGATTGGCTGGCTCCGCTTGGCAAAAAATAACAATAAATAATTTGTAATTAAATGTTTTGAATTCTGAATACTGGACATGGTGAGCTAAAAAACATTTAAGTGACCAGTAGTGACAATAAAATATTCTGAGGCTTTCAGGGGGTCTCATGGGTAAATCTGGGGGGTTGAGCCCCCCTGAACTACCCCGTATTTCACACACTGGTTTTATGGGTTTGAGATAAGAAAGACCCTACAAACATGGCCTCTTGCCATTTCCGCCCACGGCAAGATAGACCGAAGGTTATAAACTGAATTCTTACCTGTGTTCGAGGGATACTTCATGAACCACCTCCAGAACGCAAGCTTGTTTACCTTTATCTCTGAATAAACCACATGTTGAACTAGGGATGCACCGATTGTGAAATTCTGGGCTGATACCGATACCAATGTTTAAAATAACAATTTGGCTGATAGCCGATGCCGATACCGATGTTTTTTTGTTGTTATTTATTCCCCCTTTTGTGCCAGGGAAACAAACCCTAACCCCCGCACGCACGCAGACACGCACCTTGTATACACGCACAAACAATGACACAGGGAGAGGCTTTTATGATTTGTATGAAATCAATCTGTTTATTTCAACAACTGCGCCATCAACATTCAACATCAAAATTATTTCAATGTGGGCTTAGTCAGATAGGCCTACACATGCCGAAAACAGATTGCTACTTATTTTACTGAACACAGCCTGCATGACGGTGAACTAGACACGTCTTTAGCATATGGAAACTATGTCCCAAAAAATAACTTCACACGGTGTTTATTTGTACAATTTATTTGTTACCATCATTCGTATTGTTGATCAGCTGAGAAGTAGTCCGCCAAAGACTTTGACATCGCTTAGCAACCGAGGACGCTTGCGGAGTGATACAATCGAAAAAAAAAAAAACGCCCACGTGCATGTGTGGATTGTTTACAAATAAAAGTGAAAGAAAATGTCGGTCGTGTAGGAGTATTTCACTGTCTCGGAGAACGATCAGCGATATGCAGTTTCTAAGACATGTTCCAGTGACATTTCAAGAGGAGGAAGCATTAAACATGTAAACATCGGCCACTACCATGGGTGAATGCCATCTTATTTTCCGATATGCCGATGGCAGTCAACAACGCGAATATCGGTTAGCGTTTTTCGTCCGATACATCGGTGCATCCCTATGTTGAACATTTACCTCTCCGAGTCATACCTAGCCCCTACCACAAAGGATTAAAACTGATTTCTTTAATCATACCCTACACTCTTCCCTCACGTGGAGCACCAGTCTTAGTAGGAAAGGCTTATTCTGAAACCAGCCACAATAAATAGGATCCCCACGCGATTGAACTGAAATGGGGCTTTGAGCTCGGTGTCCCTCAGCGAAACTGGTTCCAGCCTATTTCTCCAAGCCTCCAGTCGTCATTAACGTCATCCCAATTCTGGAAACCTTTTAGCACTTGTGCCATCATTTAGATATTTTTGGTATTTGCCACATGTTTAAGTTCTCTCTGATATGTTTAGACTCTGCAAATGGCCTGGTCATCTGAGTTGACCCATATTAAATAGCACACAACCTTTGCCTGCCATGCGGCCTCCCAAAGGGTTGACGTTGTTACGCAGGTAGGGCTATAAAAAGAGCCGGCGGACAAAGATGCTGGTCAACACCTGATACCAGCGGTGTGACTTTACACCGGAGACAGATTTGATGAAGGAACTGACGGGAGAAGGGGTCCATCTTTTGTCTCCTGTCTGGTTCTTTTTACAGGCCATGCTGTGTGTGTGTGCGTGTGTGTGTGTGTGTGTGTGTGTGTGTGTGTGTGTGTGTGTGTGTGTGTGTGTGTGTGTGTGTGTGTGTGTTTGTGTGGGGGTGGGGGGGGGGCAGAGGGTTGTATTGACTGATTATATGAATGTAACATTTCTGGTCGTCGTTACACTGGAAGCCTTTGGTTGTGAGGATTACTAGCAGTCAACAGAATGGCAGATTCAATTTTCAAGGTCTTGACTAGTATTTTGCTCTGCTTCGAAAAACTTCAAAAACACAAATTGATTTGCCTCTGAGTCATAATGCGAGAGTGAGAACATGCACCAAAGCTGCTCGCTGCCACGTGAACCTTGAAGTCTAACCTTCCTCTCTCTCTTTCAGGTGAATGTTGATGACACCATTGAAATGTTACCTAAATCAAGAAGAGCTCTTACTATTCAAGAGATTGCAGCATTAGCACGGTCCTCACTACATGGTATGTATCATACGTTAACCTTAACGTATATTCAGGAAGACAAAGGAAATATGAACAAATACTATACTACATAGTACATAGGCATACATGTCTGCTTAATTCACTCACTCACTCACTCACTCACTCACTCACTCACTCACTCACTCACTCACTCACACACTCACACACACACACACACACACACACAAACACTAAATGCCATATACGAGCCATTCCGACATTGAAACCCTTGTCTGTGTCATGTTCCCGCCCGTTCTCTTCAGGTATCTCCCAGGTGGTGAAGGACCATGTGACCAAGCCCACAGCCATGGCCCAGGGTCGGCTGGCCCACCTGATAGAGTGGAAGGGCTGGTGTAAGCCCATGGAGACCCCGGCCGCCCTGGAGTCGGACTTCAACTCCTACTCAGACCTCAGCGAGGGCGAACAGGAGGCGCGCTTTGCTGCAGGTTGGATTCCCTGATTCCCCGTGCCCTTGAGTACAAACATGACTGTGTTGTTCCAGAGGAGCTCGTATGCTTGGTGGGGAGCCCCTACTGTGTGTCGGTGCCTTGTAGTAACCTATCCCTCAAGCCTTTTATTTTAGAGGAATAGGGATGCAGTGGGTTGAATCAGGCTATGGATTGATCCTGAAATTGCCAACGTTTTAAAAACGTAAGTAAGAATGTAAATGTAGCAGGGTTTCTGCGGGGTTGTTAAAGGTATTAAAAGGTAGTAAATGAAATTAGCCCAAATTAAGGCCATTAAAAAGTATTAAAAAGTAATGAACGTAATCTGACGAGGTATATTTTTTAACCCCCATCCAACTAGGCCGATAAGTTTTTCAATTTGTGTAACTTACGTGCAGGCCTATCTCTTAGTTGCTAAAACTTGCGTAGATTTATTTTTATGTTGCGAGTAGGACCTGAGTGATATCAACGATGTCACGCGGTGTTGGTTCAAACAAACCTCGCCCCTGCGCTGAAACAAACTGGGTACCTGACTGGCTTGCTGCCTATCCTCTTCGCGAGCTCGCCTCTGTTAGTATAAGTCTTTTGAAAGACATGTGGAAATGCACATTTTCCCATAAAATGGCTTGTCGTGCTGCTTGACAGGACGCTGCACTTCCTCTCTGCCCACTCGCCTCTCCATTGAGAATGCATTAGCAGGCGCGACAAACGCCTCCCGTGTGAAAAGCCCCCATCTAATGTGTCTAATTTCCATCAGGTGCTGGTCGGGCGTCGATATCAATTTATAGCGGGTCTGGTCGGGTGCGGAATGTAATCCGCGCTATTGACCGATCACGGGTTGGATGCGGTTTTAAGTATTGCGGGTGCGGGTTTGCAAAATAAGACCTGTGCAGGACTCTGACTGGCACTGAAACACGGCTAGTGTGCCAGTGCCAGTCAGAGTCCAGGTCGCACATGCGCGACCAGCTGTAAAATTCAGTCGCACACTCAAATTTTGGTCGCAAAATGCGACAATTTGGTCGCAGTCTGGAGCCCTGCCTATGTAAGGACATGCTTCCCTTTCAAAATGTCGACAGAAAGGCCTTTAAAGAGATGGTCCAGCACTCGATCCCAGGTACGCTTTACCTGCCCGCGCACACACGGCAAGGAGAACTTGAGAAATGATTTTGCATTTTCCTGTGCAATTTTTGCTGCCTTACCAATATTTTACCCCTTCTGAAGCATTTATATTGAAATTAGAAGATACAATTAACAAACGTGATATAATAGTGTCTATGCCTCAAATCATACCGTGATATACATTTAGTCCATACTGTACAGCCCTACATAGGGTACATAGTTTGCATTTGAAAATTGTCATGGATTTGTGATCATTTTATCTATTAAGCCTACTGTTGATTATCTGTTGCAGTAGCTATAATATTGGAAAATGTATCTTATTAAAAAGGGCCGTATCAGCCAACAAAGTTTGTAGTAACTTTAAATGGAAGTTGGAGTACACTACCTGTAAATATTAATTCAGGATCAATAGCTCCAATCTAGGCCACAAGCAGATAGGCCATGGGGTCATGCTCAAGCTCTCAAATTGGCTCAATATTTAGGCTGGTGGTTCTCAAACTTTTCACAATGAGTCAGTGGCGTAACAAGGCAACGACGGGCTCGTATGCAGGATGTTCAAGGCGGGCCCCCCCCCCCCCCGGGGGGCTTCGTTACGATTGTTGATGGGGGGGGGGGGGGGGGCGGGGTTCGGAGCGATTGTTGACGAAGGGGGGGTGGTTCGGAGCGATTGTTGGGGGGGGGGGGGGGGGGGGGGGGGGGTGGTTCGGAGCGATTGTTGACTGGGGGGGGGGGGTATGGAGCGATTTTTTTTTTTGGGGGCCCTGATTTGCCCGGGCCCGTACGCGCCCGCATACCCTGCTTACCGATAGTTACGCCACTGCAAT
Organism: Gadus morhua; assembly: GCF_902167405.1. Classification (NCBI taxonomy): domain Eukaryota; kingdom Metazoa; phylum Chordata; class Actinopteri; order Gadiformes; family Gadidae; genus Gadus; species Gadus morhua. The sequence continues at coordinate 30,241,133 of NC_044063.1, forward strand.
GAGTACCACCTCAGAAAATAATTGGCTCTTCAAGTACTGTACCACCATTGTGACTAACATGGACCCACAGTCACATGGCTTGTGAAGGGCAAAGTGTTATAGCCTTACTGTTTCTGTTCCACACTTTACGCTGCTACAGTTGCAGCTTGAAGTCGTGCTGGTATTAAAAAATATGGTGAAGCTATTAAAAAAGGTAATAAAAGGTAGTAAATTCAACTTAAGGTTTTCTGTATAAACCCTGATGTAGACTCACATTTGGTGACCTGTTATTGGAGATTCTGAGTTACTATAATGTACCTTAAACAACTCAATCCACTGCAGCGTTCTGTGGCATTGGTGGCCCCTTCCATCTGTCCAAACCGAAACCAGGGCTCGTACAAACACATGTTTTTCATGTTTACAAATAGAGGGTTGGTGATGCGATCCGTGGAGCCCATATAAGGGCACACAGACGGGCCTGATGGCCACAAGGCTCCTCACAGAGCCCTAGGTAATGGAGCTCACAACGGAGTGGCATCAGCTGGTACCAATTAAAACCAATCAGAGACCACAATAACCATAACCTGTTGCAGTCCCTCTGGTTCAATGATTAGGTTTGGTTTCACTTACAACCACGGCGGCAACACCGCACCACAGAACTACCTTTAATTAGGATCACTTTCTAAATCATCTAAGCTTTATCTATCTAGGCTTTGTCTGGTGCCAACTCTCAGCTCCTCCCTCACCCCCTCTCTCTTACTACCCTAAATAGTGTGAGGTGATGAAGAGATGAGAGCAGTGCCAGTAGTAGCAGGGGAGATCACACTTTAGGTTACTTTCTGCCCCTAGCTTCCTCCCTGGCATGCCTCCCCTTTGCCTCCTGCAATGCAGAAGCTCAAGGTTAATTTGCACAGCAAGGTTCTGCTCCTGGCCATTGTCATGCCATCATCATTCTTATTTTCTTTGACTTAAAGTGGAACCGTTGCGCTAGCTATTTCTCCCTTTCCCCTCTGTTTTGTGTAGCTAATTGTGTAGCATCTGCAGTAGCTGCTATCATTGCTGAACACGGGTAATGAGTTAGCCTAGCGATTGTTAGTACTTGCACTTGGTTCTATGAACATCTTTACTGTACTGACAGCGATATATTGTTTCACTTCTTATGGCAAATGTACTTATTGTAATTCACTTTTGATAAAAGCGCCTGCTAAATGCCCTAAATGTAAAATGTAAATGTAAAGCACTGCATCATGGGTGTGTTGTAGGGCTGTCAAAATTGCTCAAAAATGACATTCGAATGTTCGTTTGGAAAAAAATCACGAATTCGAACTATTCGAATATCTGGTTGCCTATTTTACGCAGTTGCCGTCAATATGTCAATAATGCGACAAAACCATGGTTCAAATTAGCGGGATATATATATATCCTATAAACAGCCCAGTAACGTGGAGGCCTAATCATGAAAAGCCACAACTTTGTATCGCTTGCATTTCACCACCACACCTGCAAGCGCGCAAACTATAGTAATCTGAAGAAGACGCCCGCTTCTGAATGTCACAAAGTATGCTAGTGGTAACGTTCCTTGCTTTGCTTACCAAGTTACCATTTATCGAGAAGGCCTATTAAAATCGATAAAGAAAGATATGCATGTCGCCTACGTCTTCCACCATGCCAGCGAAAGGGCACTTCGCACTACGCACCGTTCGGATTCATGAAAAAAAAGCTGTCTCGGACTTTGCCGAGAACATTGCGTTATAGCAGCTTTCACCAGCCAGACTACTAGCTCCCTGAGCTCTACTTCGGATGCTTATTGAATGGCATAGCCGAGCTGGAATACCTATATCCAAGTACGGAAACCCCGAGGGGATAAAATACATTCGCTCTTCACAATACTAGTCTGTTACACTTGTACCGCGGGAGTGTTTTTTCACATTCGAATATTATGAGGGACATCGCGAACAGACAGAGGCTCATCACAAAGCAGATAGAGGCGCTTGTACCGCGGGAGTGTTTTTTCACATTCGAATATTAATTTTCACGTTCGAATTCGCGTTTTTGGATACATTTCGAACGAATATTCGAACTTCGAATATTCGTTGACAGCCCTAGTGTGTTGTGAAAGAGTTGTGGTCTGAAACATCAAAACGGTTTCCTCAAAAAGATCAACCAATTTTTGATCATTTCAACATTTTCATGGAAGCAGAGGGGAGATTTTGCCGGGATCCTTCAAACATGTGTATGCAGGAGTGTATGTGTATGCAGGAGCTAGGACAACCCATCCAAAGACCCTGCCCTCCCTTCCCCATGCACTGCGCTGGGTGCACTGCGACTCCTCTCCTGGCCCCAGACTGGCCCAGGGGCCGAACCTCTCCTTCCCTCTGGCCCAGGGGCTGACTCCTCTCTTTGCCCCAGACTGGCCCAGGGGTCGACTCCTCTCCTGGCACCGGACTGGCCCAGGGGCAGACTCCTCTCCTGGGTCCGTCTGGCCCAGGGGCCGACTCCTCTCCTGGCCCCGGTCTGGCCCAGGGGCGGACTCCTCTCTGGCCCAGGGGCGGACTCCTCTCCTGGGCCCGTCTGGGCCAGGGGTGGACTCCTCTCCTGTCCCTCAGTAGCGGGCCCTGTGTGCTCAGGGGCCTCTGGAGGGCTGGCATGAAATGCATCGGTTTGTGTTGTGCGGCACTCAGTTGGCCCATGCTGGAATGTTTGTGCATGAAAGAGGGCGTGAGCAGAGGACGGCTGCATGCACGTGTGAACGTGTCCATGTGTGCAAGTCAGGTCTTTGGCGAGCTCATGAGAAGCACATGGAGGAGATGGAATGAGATGCAGGGTGGTTGAGGTGGGGGGAGGGGGGGAGGGTGTCCTATTGATAGTCTGGCTCCTGCCAAAAGATAGACACTATAACTTGTGACACACACACACACATATACCCTCCTCCCCCACACACACACAAACACCCTCCTTTACAAGGCTGTCAGCCAAAGCCATGGTGACCGGAAAGAATTATCTGCAAAGTGTGTGTGCGTGTGTGTGGGATAGAGTGTGTGTGATAGAGAGGGAGTGTGTGTGTGCGTGTGTGTTTGTGTGTGTGTTTGTGTTATAGAGAGAGACTGTTTGTGTGTGTGTGTGTGTGTGTGTGTGTGTGTGTGTGTGTGTGTGTGTGTGTGTGTGTGTGTGTGTGTGTGTGTGTGTTTGTGTGATAGAGAGTGGTTGTGTGTGTGTGTGTGTGTGTGTCTCCTCACAAACCAGCCCCCATGTTGTCCCAAAATCACAGGGGCTGGTTGAAGCTCCTGTGTTACAAGCAGAAATAAAACTATAGCTCTGCTATTTAAACTAAATAGTGTCTTATCACATTGATCACTGGCATATACACAATCAATATTGGACAGTATTTGTTCTAACTTTAAAAAGAAACATGCTCATCAAAGCGGCTGTATTACAGAGTTGGTAAACTGACCGGCAACAAAGACAAATCAACAAAGCTAGTGAGATCACAATGGAACCCACCAACGAGGGGAAGGAAATACGACAATCCCCTGGTGTTCGACCCAGACCTGTGAAGGGTGCACTACAGAGCAGAAGCAGCAGTGCAGCTGGTGGACGCTCTGCTGTCTGGGAAGAGGATGAGCTCAGCGCTCAGATGAATGGGACCATCGATCCGGCTCCATGAGAGACCACACTTGAATGCAGAAGAGAGAGATTGAGAGTGGGAACGTGAGAGAGTGAGAGAGATGAGGAGTGAAAGAGTGAACATGTGATGCAGAGGAAACAGCAAGGATATGGAATTGCCTGAATAAGTTGTTTCTAGGGAAATCATTGGGGACGGGATGGGGATGAATTGGCCTAAATACAAAACAGAAGGATTAATAGAGCGAGATGTAGGAGGGAGTTCAGAGTCCTAGCTCTCTGTGATAGGCTACCTCCTGCTGGTGATGGAAGGTGAATGTTCAATATAACTCTTTGCACATGCTGAGTCACCTCCAAAGTCACACACACACACGGTTGCCGGTGTGCATTGGTTTTTCAGTGTTTCTTTTGTGAATTTTACATAATGCATGTTTTAATTTCCAGAGGTAAATATGTTATGATGAAGCATTCAGCACTCAGCATAGGTGAGCTTGGGGCATTTATTTATCATTGAGTAATCACAAGTTTAAACTATACAGGTAGCAGTCCTCTTCACTATGGAGCACATTCTGTGGCAGCTTACCTCCTCATTAGATCCCAGGATGTCTCCAGAAAAGGGTTTCTAGAGTTGATTCATCGCCACTAACTACCGGAGTCATGGACCTGTAGAAATGTCATCTGGTAAAATGCTGCTTTAAAAGGTAATTGCCACAAAGACAGAGAGCATGGGTCTGCAGCGGGCGCTTAGCGGAAGCCATATTAGCCGGGCCGGTCATGTGACAACATGAGAAATACTGATTTGATATATCGGCTGCACCGATGCAACGTCACACGCACCACGGTTCCCTCGTGGGGATTGGTCAATCTGAAAGTATTTGTGACACTACGTGGAAATGCGATTGACAGGTACTGAGCGGTTTACCATGACAACCACTTATCAGCTTGTCTACATCTATATGCGTGGCACTGTGTGTTTGCGTTACAAAGCGGGCGTCGGAAATGGTGAATCCTGCATTGATCCATGCAGCATATATCGTGTTTGTGTGTGTGTGTGTGTGTGTGTGTGTGTGTGTGTGTGTGTGTGTGTGTGTGTGTGTGTGTGTGTGTGTGTGCAGGCGTGGCAGAGCAGTTTGCCATAGCGGAGGCTAAGCTCAGGGCCTGGTCCTCTGTGGACGGAGACGACTCCACTGATGACTCATACGATGAAGACTTTCTGCCTGCCAACGAGCCCGCCACACAGAGCACAGGTAACACACTTACTCAAACATACATACATACACACACACACACACACACACACACACACACACACACACACACACACACAGACTTAAAAACAGTACTACACACACCCACACACATAGTTAAACGCAGTGCGCACACACACACATACACCCACACACACACACACAGTTAAACACAGTACACACACACACACACACACACACACACACACACACACACACACACACACACACACACACACACACACACACACACACACACACACAGTGAAACACAGTGCACACTAGGGCTGTAACGATACACAAACTCACGATTCGGTTTGTATCACGATTTTTGACCCACGGTTCGATACATCCCACGATTTTTTGAAATTTAAAAAGCATTTTATTTAAACAACACTTATATACCAATTAACTTGATGTAACATTTAATAACAAATAATTTGGAACACTGAACAGATTTGAACAGAAAGAATACAATTAAAGTATAGCTAAATGAATAAAGAAATAACGTGTGGGAGGATGCTTTTTTCAACTGTTTGGTTGGTTTAGTCAAATATCCTTATTAGCACTTATTATTAGGCTATGTAGCTTAAATAATGACATAATCAGGCCGTATAGAATGCAACATGTTTAATAGCTTAACTTTCAATAGATGGAGAAAAACCTGAATGTCATGAACGTCGCAATAACGAGGCGTTACGAGTAGCATATGTGTGTGCGCCAGAATGGCAATGTGCGTATGCGTGTGTGAGTGACGTCAGCGAGCGAGTGGACGAGCGAGGAGAGCGAGCGGTAGCGCGTGTGTCTAGTGATGAAGCGAACGAGTCCGGTAGAATAAAGTACCCATCCTGTCAATAATCGGTGGCCGCTTCATTCCGACCTATAAGCAGACAAACTGCCAGTCAAATCACACAAAACACTAGAGACAGGATCACACAGGCCCCCTCTGGATAAATGTCGTTCATATCGCATATGAGCACTTCGACGGCTGTGGAGAAATGCGATCCTCCGTAGCTAGCCACGGAGGATTGCAGTCGCATACTTACGGCATCGATAGGAGGGGGCGCTGTCAGCAGACTATTATTTAGACAAATTATTAGCAAATTTCAATCGGACAATTTGACCGCAGAGTTAGAAAGGGCGTATCGCGCTTCTGCCTTCTCACACCGCGAGACAGTTTCGTGGCTTTGAGTATCGCGATTTTCGGTTTGATACGCGTATCGTTACAGCCCTAGTGCACACACACATACACACACACACACACACACGCACAACACACACAGTTAAACATAGTACACCCACTTGGGATCACAGATTACCTTAAAACAAATTATGCATTAAACTTCAAGGAAGGTGATTTCTTGTGGTAACTGCTGCATAACTTCACGTCCGACGTCATGTGCCTCAATGGAAGGTCACACAAACAGCCTTGAACGTCAACAAAAGCAGGTTGGCACATCAGTAATGTCAGGAGCACAAAATGGCAGTGGCTAAGCCATGCCTCCAGACCCCGGTTTGCATGCCTGACATCACACCACTGTATCACCGGTGGAACGAGGGTAAACCAGCCCAGACATACTGGTGTTCAAAGGGTGATACTGCCACAGGATTCTAATAGTGTGAATAGAATTGACCTTCTCTCAAAAAAGTAATTGAATGTATTTTGTTCTACTACAACAAGATTCTGCTATAGTGTGTAACGGTAACCCATAAAAGTACAGCTGGCCATACGTTTAAGTGTGAACAGAAGTGACACTTTCAGACCTTATTCTGTTAAAGGAGACGTATTATACCACCAGGAGTGAGTGTGATTACCCTTACAAGCCGTTTCGAAAATCTGCCCAATATGACATCACGAGTGGGCGTGTCCACCTAGATGTGTGCTGGATAGATCAGTCTACCAGCCTACCCAGTGGACTGAAGTAAACGTTGCTCATCTATCCAGCACAGATCTAGGCGGACACGCCCACTAGGGATGTCATATGGGGCAGATTTTCGAAACGGCTTGTAAGGCTAATCACACTCACACCTGGGGGTATAATATGTGTCCTTTCACGTATCGAACCCAACTATTACCCCATGACCTTGTGTCGTACCACATCCGGAGTTTGTGATTGGTTAGACCTCTAATATATAAACTTCTTTCTATATTGTGATTCCAACTTATCAGGACAATTGTAAAAGTTGGCCCTTGCCTCTCAAGGCCCTATTAAATATAAATTATTCATCCCCTCTCTCTCTCTCTCTCTCTCTCTCTCTCTCTCTCTCTCTCTCTCTCTCTCTCTCTCTCTCTCTCTCTCTCTCTCTCTCACCCGCTCTCTCTCTCTGTGTGTGTCTCTGTGTCTCTCTGACTCTCTCTCTGTCTCTCTGACTCTCTCCTTCCTCCCTGTGGTTCAGATCAGTCTGTCGTGGATCTTATTGTCCCAGTGCCCTAGTTTTCATGCCCTTCCAACATATTTTTTGTTCCCTCACGCAATTTGATATCCCTCTTGCAATTGAATATAATTCCCCTCACTGCAGACGGTCTCTGGCTGTGCGCTGTGTCAGGGCTCTATGAACTCTCTGGATACATGCCTGTGTGCACGCTCAAATGTCTTCACCGGAAGAGGGACTGTCATTCATGCAACTTAGGAAATCCCATTGGATAGAAGCACCAGCACCCTCCGTATACCAACAAATAAACACATCAGCTCCACGTTAATGTCTCCCATCTCCCCGTCGATGACTGCATACTTTCTGTTGGGTAAATGCCATGATGTCTGTGGGCTGGAAGAGCAAGTGTGCATTCTTTTTAAATATTGAATCCACATATTGCCTGTTTGCACCCTGGAATGTCTTTACCCGAAGACATTGAATCACCAATTACCCGTTCAACATTTCAAAGAGCGTGGTTCCCTGATATGGTAATCTGATATGCTGCACTTTAACATCTCCCGGTCTTCACGTTGCTCTCTGCAGACCAACAAGGCACATATTAACATCAGCAGGCCAGCGAGCTGAAACCTGATCTGAATCCAGTGCTGAGAGCCCAAAGTGCTTACTGAATGCTCTCTCCTGGATGTAAAGGCAGTTCCTTGGCTGGGATACAGTGGGTGCTCAGGCCTCAACAGTACTCTGAGCACCATCTTTAGGCTTCGGCAGTCAGGTGGTCACTCTGATACCCTCTTGGTTTGCCTATGAACTTAAAATGGCGTTTTCAAAGAATGTCTGATATTTGAGGGAGTACAGTTCAGTGTAATTTAACTAAATTTGAATTGAGAAAACTAGGAAAAAAAAGACGTCACACTCAGGGCTCTACACAAACTTTTTTTTTCAGGAGCACTCGTGCCCCTAAGTTAAAAAATTTAGGAGCACAGGAAAAAAAAATGGGGGCACAATAGGTTTTTGTTTAGAACATTTATTAGCGTGCAGAAATTGCACACACCAACAGCACCAATTGACTATAGCAAAATTAAGACAAATAAATAGACAAGATTACATTTAGGCTACACAAAACAGCACCAATTTCGTCTTCCACCGTACCAGGGTTATTGGGCTGGGACTGGGTGCGATTTATATATAAATCGGGACAGCGAGAATGCCTAGTGGACTCGATGTGTTTCACCACAGCATTGCGTATCAGATTAGGGTTCCCCGTTCTAAACAGAGAGGAGCCTGCCATTGCCGATGGGGCTTCCTTACAAAATGTACAGACTTAGCATCATAATCTAGCCACCTGAACTCCTTCAACCAGTCGGGGGTTGAATTTGTAGACTTTATCGACTACAGTAACAGCATTAACTTTCTCCACGCAGTCTATTCATAATATTGTACTGACCACGGATGAGGCAGTGAATGAAGTATCGATTAGACAGATTTAGATACCTAATAAACTGTTGGAACACACAAGACTGGTAACCATAGCAACGTAGGTAAACAAACCCGCTAAACCCTCCCGTAGCGCTCCCCGCGCTACGGCTATCCGGAGGCGCACAGAGCTTTTGGCCGTGATATTATATATACAATACAATAATATTACATTATATACTATTCTATATAGAGCTCGGGGAGTCGCAAACGGCAACAATCCATTTTCTCCTCCATGCTTGCGGTTCACCCCGGACTGCAGGGAACGGTTGGCCGGTTGAAAACAGATTGGCTGTTACGTTACGCACGTCACTCAGTGGCCACACTGTTGAACGCTGATTGGCTGTCATCACGCGAATGTCGCGGCAAAGTTTAATATTTCAACTCGAGCAAAAGTGGCGTGCTGCAAATCCACCTGAAATCCACGTGAACGCGCTCGCCCGTGCCGGGCAAAAGTGTTGCGATGCAAATGGAATCTCTGCTTTGTATGGAATCGTTTCGCCCCTTCGCGTTTGGTGTGAACGCACAGTATAGTGCGCTGGGAGAAGTCACTCGCACACGTGCTCCTGTTTTGTTTTTCTCGTTCGCACGCCGAAATATTCACTCGCAAATGCGAGTGAAATGGGCACACTGTAGAGCCCTGGTCACACTATTAGGGAAGTAAAGTTTGAGCGTAAACAAGCTGTTTCAAGCCCTTATTGAGGTCTCAGGTCTCCCTGGCTCAAACTTAGATTTTTCTAGTTTAGCTCACCTAAAACATGTACACATACGTAGGGTCTAAAGCATGTCTACATCTAAAGCAAAGGGAAAAGTCGAAAAAGCATGATATCACCCCTTTAATACCGGACTGTACCGCTTCATTGTAAATTGTTTTGCTCTCTTTTGATTGATTGACAATCACCAAGGCTTATTGGTAGTTTAGTAGACGTTATGGAACCGAGTAAAATTAAAAATACAAAGTCCATGTTCCCCATGAAGCGGAGGTGTCTTGCCTCGCCCTAAAGGGGCTTATTTTTTGATAATGACCAGCAACGTTCTAAACATTATCCCGCTTATTATACGGCTACTTGCCAATTATACGGCTACTTTTTGATCAGCAGAGAAATAATCCTCCAAGACGCTGATGGCGCTTAGCAACCGAATGCGCTGGGGTTGATAAGTTACCGGACTACTTGCGGAGTGTTACCAAAGGCGTGAATCAGGAGCAATAAATCCACTTTTCTTGACAGCGGTCATTATATCCTTAGCGACAAGTCAATTATCGTAAAATAATTAACCGGGGGAAGTCTAGAATTCTCATGCAAGTCAACGGAGCATTCCACAGCATTGAGAAGAGCCTTGTAAAAAATATATAGAATGTTCATGGTTTAAAATGGGGCTTCCTTTAACATGTCTGTAAATAAAGCAAACAAGTCACATTGTTGTATACAGCCTATATACAATCGGAGTGTTTCCTTCATGGTCTTTGTCTTGTTTCATTCATGGTCTTTGTCAAGTGGTTTCGTTCATGGTCTCTGTCTGGTTGTTGGTCTTTGTCTGGTTGTTTAATTTATTGTCTTTGTCTGTTTGTTTCATTCATGGTCTTTGTCTGGTTGTTTCATTGACAGACTTTGTCTGGTTGTTTCATTGACAGACTGTCTAGTTGTTTGATTCATGGTCTTTGTGTGGTTGTTTCATTGACAGACTTTGTCTGGTTGTTTCATTCATGGTCTCTGTCTGGTTGTTTCATTCATGGTCTGTATCTGGTTGTTTCAGTCACAGCCTTTGTCTGGTTGTTTCAGTCACAGCCTTTGTCTGGTTGTTTCATTCATGGTCTTTGTCTGGTTGTTTCCTTGACAGACTTTGTCTGGTTGTTTCATTCATGGTCTCTGTCGCGTTGTTTCATTCATGGTCTCTGTCGCATTGTTTCATTCATGGTCTCTGTCGCGTTGTTTCATTCATGGTCTGTGGTTGTTTCCTTCATGGTCCTTGTCTGGTTGTTTCATTCACAGTCTTTGTCTGGTTGTTTCATTCACGGTCTCTGTCTGGTTGTTTCATTCATGGTTTTTGTCTGGTTGTTTCATTCATGTTCTTCGTCTGTTTTTTTCCTTCATGGTCTGTGTCTGGTTGCTTCATTCATGGTCTTTGTCTGGTTGTTGGTCTTTGTCTGGTTGTTTCATGGTCTCTGGTTGTTGGTCTTTGTCTGGTTGTTTCATGGTCTCTGTCTGGTTGTTGGTCTTTGTCTGGTTGTGTCATGGTCTCTGTCTGGTTGTTGGTCATTGTCTGGTTGTGTCATGGTCTCTGTCTGGTTGTTGGTCATGGTCTGATTCGATTCATTCATTGTCTCTGTCTGATTGTTGTACTTTGTCTGGTTGTTTCATGGTCTGTCTGGTTGTTTCATTCATGGTCTCGGTCTGGTTGTTGGTCTTTGTCTGGTTGTTTCATGTTCTTTGTCTGGTTGTTTTGTTCCAGAGGTCTCGTCGCCGTTCCCTCCTTACCTGAAGGACCTGATTCACAGCCAGATGTGCCAGAACCTGAGCCTCAGGGGTCTCTGCTCTGAGGGGCCCGGTGGCGGGGGCGGGGCAGAACCCTCCCCCACCTCCGACTCCCCGGACACGCTGTGCTCCAGCCTGTGCAGCCTGGACGAGCTACACCCATTGCTACGTGACCTAGGCACCTCCGGCAAACCCCATCGCCATCCCCACGGCAACGCCACCGAACTGGCCGCCAAGATCCTGTCTGTGCTGCAGGGGGGCGAGGAGCTGCTGCTGGCCCGCCTGCAGCGTGCTGCCGCCGGCCCTCCCTCGCCCGCCGGGGGCAGCGGTGGGGGGCAGGACTCCCCCTGCTACTCGGCCTCATACTCTGAGACCTACCTGTCGCCGGGAGAGGAGGAGGAGGGTGACGATGGGCCCTGCAAGGGCTACAAGACAACCGTGTGCCAGGTGGGGGAGGAGCACCAACCCTGCCGGAGGGTGTCGGACGTGGCCTCCTCTGGGGTGGTCTCCCTGGACGAGGAAGAAGAGGAGGGCCAGGAGAGGCAGGCCAACAGCCAGTGACTCCTGGTGTCAGCTGGGAGCGACAGCTGGCCCTCACCGCTCCTCCCACTCATCTCTGTTCTTTGGTTTTCCGTGACTCGCTCCACTTCCCCCATGAATCTTGAAAACGGTCCATATTGCCTTATTTGTACAACAATTTAAAATCTCATCTTTCCAATTCTCCTGAGTTGTTCGACCCATAACTCACTGACCCTCCTCCCCTCCAGAGCTCAAATTCTGTCCTTTGATCTTCTATCCAAAAGCTTTTTGTTTTGAGGCGTCCAAACAATCTTTTCTATGTGTGATAAAGAGCAGTGGCCTGGCTATGAAGGCCTTCAGTGAACCTGTGCACTGGACCCTGCTGATTGGCTGGCTGTTCGGGTGTACCCAGGGCTGCTGATTGGTTGGTAAGGATTGTACCTGGGGAGGAGAAATGCACTCTGGAAAGTACTTTTTTGGATTACAAGTGGACCAAGTCCAAACACTTGAATTTTGCATGTGTCTTTTGCAAGTGCTATAACCAATGGGCTTAGCCAGAGCACAGTTTGTAACCTTCTAGGCTGTTCTGTGTGACCTTCTCAGCCCTGCTCGTGGATGAAGCCTGTCCAACGGGCGGGCAGGTCCACACCGCATCCTGGGACCTGCCTGCCTTCCCTTTGACCCCCTTTCTTTCTTTTATTGCCAGAGACCGATAGCATCCTTAAATGGGCATGGCTTGCTGCGTATGCCAAACTATTATATTATCCCAGTCACAACCATTTATGAGCAAATGCTGGAATGTTTTCATAAGTGACGGGACATTAGTATGTATGTCTGTATTTCAACAAAATTTAAACTATGGGGGGAGAAAGACGACAAGGCTGTGTGACAAATGACTTGAGCCGAGATGATTCGCTTTTATTGTGCTAGGTTCAAGTCATCCTGTGGTGGTGGTGGGGTTACCCAGGAGCGATGGGACCACCAGGTTCACTAACATGGGGGTGAACTCTGTGTTGAAGACATTCAAATGGAAGCTAAACACACAACAGCTGTGACCCCATAACCAAGCAAACTGAAACATCGCTGAGAGGAGGTTCCTGACCCTTTGGTGGATGGACAGGAAGAGAAAGAAACGCTTGATGGCCCAGAGGTCCCCAGCCCCAGAGCAGAGGCCGGTGGTCGCATCGGAGGTTTTCTATATTTTTGTATGCGTTGTCTTGCTTTGATCTCTTTGCCTAATGCGATGTGCCAGTGTATGTGTTTTTTGCACGAAGCTAGCGTGGTGGCTGTAGTCTTCTCCTCTTTCTTCGTTATCACTGTGTGATATAGTCTACTGGGAAAAAAGAAAACAAACAAAAACTAAATGTGAAAAAGATTTTTTTTCAAAAGCAGATACTGTGATTTGGTTGGTTATTGTCATTGTCATCCCGCCCTCCTCCATCCTACTGAGAGTGTCTGGTTTCAACTCTGATTACCACTTCCTGTCATACTGAGTACTGATGAGCTTTGCCTTTTATTTGATACTCCCTCTTTTCTAAGACAAGGTTCCTAGGTTTCTAGACGTCTAGGTGTTCCTTAGTGTATCTTCTTGGAGGAGGCGGCGGGCGTTAAAGGGCATACTTGATACAGTACATTCACGCCTCCATACTGCGCTGCCAGGAGTCCCGCCCACGAGTCCACTCCCACATCCCCTAGAGGGACTGTCATTCATGCAACTCAGGAAATCCCATTGGAGGGTCTCCCGTCCCCCCGTCGTGACTGCATACTTTCTGTTGGGTAAACGCTGCGATGTCCATTAGCTGGAAGAGAAGGCAAGTGTGCATTTAAAAAAAAGAATCACATTGTGTCTTCATTTCCTGCGTTGACCCCGTTTTGTTTGTTTGGCAAAAAAAAGCCTCAATCTTTTGTGTGAGTGTGACTGTGTGTGCGTGCACAACTGATTCTGGTTGTTTTTTGTAAGTGCACGCGTCCTGTGCGTTTCCTACGATGTCAGCAGGCTGGTTAAGCATGCGATGTCCGCTCCTAACCCCTGTCGCAGCAGTTCCCTTTAAACTGTATGGGGTGGATAGAGATCTCATTGAGCTTTAAGCAGTGCCGTTAAGCAGTAATTAGAAATGGAAATAAGGGAAAATAAGAATGGCTAACCATCTGACCTAAGCCACAGAGGATGAAGAGGGTTTCTCCCCCCCCCCCCTTTTTTTGTAGCAAATAAAAGTTGAGCAGCTCAAGTGTTTACATTAAGGTCAGCACCTAGCAGGGTCTACATCAGGAAGAGACGAGCAGTGGAGAGAGTGGGTCGTAAACTCAGGGGGTAACCATAACGCTGTGCCTTCCATTCCTTCTGCCCTTGCATCGTGCAGTTCTCTCCCTCACACATCCACCCGTCACCCCACCCATGTTTCCAGAGCACGGCAGTCACATCAGAACATGGGAGAAATCCTCGCAGCCATCTGCAGTCCAGGGTCGTAGCTGGTCATAGCGCCAAACACAAAGAGAAACAGAGAAAGAGAGAGAAAGAGAGAGACGGAGAGAAACGGAGAGAGATACACGGACAGAGACGGAGAGAGACAGAGAAACAGATACACTGACAGACGGCGAGAGAGAGAGAGAGACAGAAACAGAGAGAGACGGCGAGAAAGTGAGACAGAGAAACATAGAGAGATAGAGAGAGAAAGAGACAGAGAGAGATAGACGAACAGAGACAGAGAATCAGAGAGACAGAAACAGAGAGAGAGAAACAGACAGAACCAGAGAGAGAGACAGAAACAGGGACACAGAAACAGAGAGAGAGCCCACATTGGCACCTGAGCCCTGGGTGCTGCAGTATCCCATGATGTCCTTTTCATTTTGGGGTATGATCTGCGTCACTGTCCTTTGAGTGGACAGTAAATGGCGGGCCGTGCGTGGGGAATGGAGGATGAGGTCACACGCCCCCTTGCTTCACCTGACTCGCTGCTTTGTGTTGGTCGGCCCGCTCCATCTGGTGCTTTTACCCATCTCTCTCTCCCTCTCTCCCCCCCCTCTCTCTCTCTCCCTCCCCCTCTCCCTCTCTCTCTCTCCCTCCCCCTCTCTCTCTCTCTCTCCCTCCCCCTCTCCCTCTCTCTCTCTCTCTCTCTCTCTCTCCCTCCCTCCCTCCGGCGCTTTGTGTGCGTTTCTGAGAGAGAAAGACGGGCACCTTGCTGTTATGGCTTTTTCATTCCCGCAGCTGTCACATATTAACTCAAACACACACATACACACACACAGCCTGGTGCTGCCTGTGGCTCGCTGTCCATCAGCACGTCACCTGTTCCAAAACGCCCCCTCCTCTCAACCTTCTGTCCTCTCAGCCCTCCCCTGTGTGCATCTCTCCCTCCTGTCTCCGAATCACCAGAAGGAGACGCTGGTCTCTCTCACCCTCTACTGACCCAGGTGTCTTCTCCTAGGACCCCCCCCCCCCCCCCTCCCCCTCGTCAGATTAAAGGTGCCGTAGGCAATATTCCACAGTTGGAAAGAGAGAGCAGAAAAGAGTGTAGGAGCAAGATTTTGAAACTAAATAACCCAAAAAAACTCCCTACCTTTCTCCAACATTGAGAAATGTTGCAATTCATGCTACTATAACTGACAGTCAAGATGGATTCCCTGAAAACAAATCGAGATGGATCGAAAGGAGATAAATATGAATGGGCTTCATGAAGAGGCCGGCCAGTCAATTTGAAAAGGATGTTGTCCTGGCACATTGTATTCACTGAGAGCTGACTGGCTATTTCAAAGATCCCACTCAGATCTCACCTCTTAAATCTTCCCAGCATCTATACTGGGAGGGGGTCCATACGTTGAGTCATGGGTCGAGAGGCTCCGTGGTCATGGGCCAGATGGTATGGAAGAAATTAGCCATTACTTTTTATGGTAAACTATGAGTATTATCAGGCCTATATATCATATAGATACATTAATAGTGGAAAGCAGCTAAATCACCTCTCCATAGGAGAGACTCGACAAGGTGCCAGAGAGTCTGGGGTCAAGGCGTACTGACGTCAACTCAAAGTTTAGACGAGCTGCAGATGTTGATAATATATCTTTAATGAATGCATGGCTGACCGGCCTTACCATTAAAGGAGAACTAGTATGCATTCTGTGGGCGGGCATACCCTATGGGGAATAGCTTGGTGTGAGAGAATAAAAAGACAGGGATCTTATGATCGGCAGTGCTTTGTAAACTACTCGGCCTTATTGTTGCCTGTTCAACAATAAAGTCTTCTGTCATACAGGTTGCCTGCCTGCCGGCAGGCAACATGCATTTTGCCTAGGTGAGGGTGTGGCCCCCCTCCTTCAGCCTAGTTACTGCTTTAGAAGGCAGGCCCCGGGGTCGCCTAGCCTGGCTCCGCCCGCCTACGTACTTCCGCTCAATTTAAATTTCCCTTCAGTACTAGGTCTGGGTCTGTGGTATGTGAGGGTGTTTACTCCGTCCAAATGTTCTGCATCCAATCAGCGAACAGAGGGAGTGGCTGAGAACAATGACATTAAAGTCAGCTTTCGTTGACAGACATCTTCACGCACGGTGTTTTGTTTGTTTACAGCCTGCGCGCAACGTGATTCCCGGCCAAATATTAGGCATTGGTTAAGGCAGAACCAGAGCGGCACTGGGCAGATCCAAAAGTTTTAAACTTCAACAGACACCCGTCTTCAAGTGAGTTAACGTTTGTCAATTCAGTAGGTCCAGACTCTCTGTGCAAATGAAATGAAGTAAAAGAGTCCGGTAGGACCAGGCTAGGGGCCGCCTACTGCTCTCTGTGCAGTACAGGGCCCTGATGCCCCCGCAACCGCATCCAGTGCCAGGCCTCCTGTCGAAGGTCCCCCTTCACACCGGGCCACAGGGAGTGAGAGCTGATCTCGGTTTAATGCTCGCTAGGCCACCACCACTGCGGTCATCGCTAATAAAAAACCTTTGGGGGGCTGATTTGGTTTAGATGCATAAAAAGGGCAGTTACACCTTGGTACTCTAAAACACACACACACGCACCTGCACGCACACACATATATACACACACACAGACAGACCCCCACATGCACGCACACACACACACAGACACAGACACACCCCACAAACACGCACACACACACACACACACACACACACACACACACACACACACACACACACACACACACACACACACACACACACACACACACACACAAGGAAGTACAAATAATTGAGCAAAACCATAAGTTAAACAATACACTCCCTCCCCATCTAATCCGTCAGACAGAGGTAACGAATAGGAACTGGATGTAATGGAGCCCTAATGAATGTACCATGGTCCATCTCACCACCATCACATCACCAAATGGATTCCCTACATTGTCAACCTTGACCGCATTCACGCATCACACTTGGCCCTTGGAGATTTTTCCCAGTTTTTTTTTTCATATATAAAACTCATATCTTTTGCCAACTTGGATTTTGAATTATTTTGGATATTCGTTTGCTGCATCTGAGATTATTTTGAGTTAATTAAAATATTGTTAATGTTCTTTGTAAAAAAAAATTGTGGTCTTTCTTTGGTCTTTTCACAGAGGTGGTCATAAAACAGGAGGGAGGGTATATGAAGGGGCTGATCTCAGAGAGCTACCCCATTAATCTCCCTGCGTTCCACGAAGATGTCGGTTGTTATGATGACATAACATACCGTCACATTAGCTCACCTCATTTAGCGCCATTAGAAGCTCGTTCAGAGATCACTCCATGGTCACCTTCCAACCTCTCCATGGAAACCGGAGACCGCCAAGTCTCAGCTCACACACACATTGACACATACGCAAAAAACATGCATGCCTACACAAGACAAATACAAGACACCACATGATAATGGTCTATGAGCTGCACCTAATATCAAATATATATTTAGCAACCTCATCTTTGTGGTATACATTTATATATAATAGCTGTTCTTATATCTGTAATATATACCATCCATAACATATATGGTACACATCGTTAATACATAATGTATTTAGTATTTTTGTAAAATTGTCAATAGTTAACTTCCGCTTGATAAATTATCTCATGAACCATTATGTCGTTATTATAATTCATAGCTTATTTTTCATTTTTACTCTGGAGTGTTCATGTCGAAACCATGATTTATAAACTAGGTAATGCATTTCCTGCAGAAAATGCAATGAGTGCTGTAGTGTCAAGTGAGGTTGAAAATATGTTTGATAAAGCTACACAGTTTGAGTTGTGAAAAAGTTAACACATTTGAACAGAGTTCCAAAGGTTAAAGTCTGAACGCAGTAAGCGCTATCATGTAACAATACAAAACATTTAAAAATGTCATATAGATAATCTGAAGTCT
Source organism: Gadus morhua (assembly GCF_902167405.1). NCBI lineage: Eukaryota > Metazoa > Chordata > Actinopteri > Gadiformes > Gadidae > Gadus > Gadus morhua. The sequence goes on from NC_044063.1 coordinate 30,259,160, forward strand.
TAGAAAAAAAGAGAGTTTTAAGAGTTAAAACAAACAACTAAATGTGACGGTCGGGATTATTGCCGCCGCCTTGTAGGGGTAACACAGTTCTCAGTCTGGAGAGGACTGAGTGGGACAGGATCTAGGTCCCCCACACCCAATAGCTTACTAGACAGGGTAAAGTAGCATTCAGGATGTCCTGAGGGACCGCCTAAAGTGTGTGCAGTGTTTGCGACCTGACACCACCCCCCTACTTTACTAAGATTGGGCTTAACAGGTGAAGCCCCCCTACCCCCAGGTAAGTAGCCCAATACAAAATAAATAAAAAAGAAAATGTCTGTCCTTTACCTCTGATGTTTACTCAACATGAAACACAGCTTATATTTCAGAGAAATGGTTCAAAAGACACTTGCCAACGTTGCCAACACAGTATACATACATTTGTTCCGATCAACAGTAACATTTAAACCGGGAAAACATAAAACACATTTCCATGCTAAATCACCAGATGTGCTTTTAACGTTCGGATCACTATCCCAATCCAATTATATCTATATTATAACACTAATAACACCTATAACACTCGGACAAGAAAGACACTTTTCCTTCAGTCCTGAACAGTTATTCGTGTGAACCAGCGCCGCTACTGTACAATTCAGTTCAATGGGTTGTTGTGTGGGGTATATGCACGGAATGCACAGCGGTGCAATATCCCTTCCAGTGCAGTGCGTGTGGATGTGTGTGTTTGTTGTGTGTTGTGTGTGTGTGTGTGTGTGTGTGTGTGTGTGTGTGTGTGTGTGTGTGTGTGTACTGGCGCAGCGTTAGTTCGTTGAGTCCCAGTTCTGTTCGGGCTGCGCATGATGAGTGCATCTTCTGTTTCAGTGTAAATGGTTAGGTTAGTGCCCGGAAGTATGCGGAGATGGAATGAGTCTCAGGGCATGTTCCAAGATATGCCTCGTCAGCGTCTTTCCTGAAGGACGAAGGGAGGAGTCCAGAAGGATGTACGCTATCTTGGACGAGCAAAGCAACCGTTCCTCGGCGACGTCAGAGTTCTTCATCATCTTCAACGTGGCGTGTAGTCCATCGCCATACACACTCAGGACATGTTCAGGTCTTAAGTAGACAGCTTGCAGAAAGGCCCGTGGTTACGTTGTGGAGTTAGCCGATGAGAAGGCCAATTTCCCTCTCCCACACTCCTCGAATGCAACCAAATCCCAAACAACCGTTCAGAGATCCCAACCCCCAATGCTGCTCGACACCACGGACACCTGAGACGCATCGCAGACGAGATCCCACCCCTGGTTCTAGATGCACACATACTCCTGTTGCTCGGTAGAGACATTCTTAGAGTAAACAAAGTAAGAAGCCAAATAAATGGTCCACATGACGCCCCATTCGCCCAAAAGCTGGACCTTGGATGGGTCGTCGTCGGCGACGTGTGCCTCGGGGAAGCGCACAAGCCACCCCACGTCGGAACATTCAAAACCTCCATTCTGGAAACTGGACGGCCCAGTTTTCTCAGCCCATGCAGCAGCAAAATCCATGCAAAAGATGTTCGCCCACGGCTACTCAGCGTTGGACACCACAGACAGCACAGAGACGCTCAATGGAGAAAACCTGGGTCAGTCAGTCTTCCTTCACACAGCCAATGACAACAAGCTCGCTCCTTCAATGGATGACCTGAGATTCCTGCAGATCACGGAGGTCGAGTATCGACAAGACGAGTCCAAAAGTTTGTTCGCACCTCTTCTTTCCAGTCCCCACGAAAACAACTGCCAAACAACAGGTAGTACGCCAAAAGCCGCCTCAACTCTCTCCAATGCACTCTAAGCAAGCAGCCTCAGATGAAAGCCCACTACCTAGAGTTTGTCGAGAAGATGTTACCAACAAACATGCAGAGATCGCTCCACCTTTACAGGAAGGCCAAGAGTGTTGGTATCTCCCATCATTTGAAGTATATCACCTAAAGAAGCCAGGACAGATCTGTGTGGTGTTCGACTCCAGTGCACCTTACAAAGGAGTCTCTCTCAACAACGTATTCTTCACAGGGCCTGATCTGAACAATACCCTTTTGGGGGTGCTCATGAGATTCCGGAAGGAACCTGTTGCCATCACCGCCGACATTCAGCACATGTTTCACTGCTTCATTGTGCGTGAAGACCACAGAGACTTCCTCCGCTTCCTGTGGTTCCACAACAACGACCCGGACAGTGACAATGTCTTCGGCAACAGCCCATCCCCCGCCCTCGCCATATACGGCCTGAGAAGAGCAGCCAAGGAAGAAGAAAATAACTTTGGCAGCAACATGAGAAGGTTCGTCGAACGAGAATTCTATGTAGACGACGCACTTAAGTCCTTCCCTACCAAAGCAGAGGCCATCAGTGTCCTCAGACGTGCACAAACGATGCTAGTGTCAAACCTCAGGCTGCATAAAATAGCCTCCAATAGACCTGCTGTGCTAGAAGCATTCCCTCTAAAAAGATCGTTCCAAGGATATCAAGGATCTCAACCTCCTCACCGATGACGACCCTCTACAACGCAGCCTTGGAGTGTCCTGGAACATTGCTTTGCTTTCAAATTCCAGGCCATGGACGACAACAAACCTTTCACCCGTAGAGGAGTGTTGTCTACGTTGAACAGCCTGTATGACCCCCTCGGCTTCTTAGCCCCCATCACAATTCAAGGCAGGCTGCTCCTCAGAGACCTCACCAAGCAAGCCGAGGACTGGGACACACCCCTCCCCGGAAACAGGGAAGCTGAGTAGACCAGGTGGAGAGACTCATTAAAAGACCTACAGGAGCTTCAGATACCCTACACCTACACGTCTTTCTCTCCCTCTAGTACTCTCCTCAAGGAGCTTTGTGTCTTCACAGACGCCTCTACTACGGCCATCGAAGCAGTAGCTTATCTGAAAGCCACCACTGAAGAGGGACAGACTGAGGTCGGTTTCGTCTTTGGAAAAGCCAAGCTGGTGCCTCAACCAGACCTCTCTATCCCTACACTGGAATTGTGCGCAGCTGTGCTTGCAGTCGAGATTGCAGAGTTGATCGTTGAAGAGATGGACCTGGAGGTCGACCGTATCACATACTACTCAGACAGCAAGGTAGTCCTTGGGTACATTCATAATCAAGCAAGGCGGTTCTTCATCTACGTGAACAACAGAGTTCAACGGATGCGACAGTCCACATCCCCAGACCAATGGAGGCATGTGCCTACCGACCACAACCCAGCTGACCACGGGTCTAGGTCTATCCCAGCGGCCCTCTTAAGCAGCATAACATGGCTCTCCGGACCAGCCTATCTTTGGAATCCATCTCCCCACCCTCTCAAAGCCCAACCTCCAAGTAGGAGACATTGTCCTAATGAAGGACAATCAAGCCAAGAGAAACCAGTGGCCTATGGCTATTGTCGTGGAGGCCCTTCCAAGCCAGGACGGGGTCATGAGGAAAGTGGACATCAGAGTCGTCAAGGAAGGCACCAGTCTTCTCCCGTCCCGTGGCTGAGGTGGTCCTCCTCCTTTCTCCACAAGACTAGTACTTTTGGTTTCATCTGGGCTCGTTAGAGACGCCAGGGTAGGAGTGTTCTGGACCCTATTCGTCACTGTTTTTATGCTGAGGCTTTTATTTTATCAAGCCGTCTTTATTTGTTAGTACTTCCGGTCGGAAGTGGCCATTCCGGAAGTGATTCCGCTGACTACTTAACACTAGAGAAATCGCATTTTCCACCTTCCAAGTCTTGCTAGCTGTATGATCGCAATGTTTGCAAGTACTGCAGCTTGTTAGGTCCTTAGCAGCATTATTTTGTTTATTGGATCACCGATTTGTACCATTTAATATGGCGCCAGCTAGGTTTATTGCCTGTGGAGAGAAACAGTAAAGCTCCAACTATCGTGCACTTAGTTATTACAATAAGTTATATTGTGTTTTTGCATCCCGTTTTGTAACTGATATATATTTATGTTTGTGTTTCAGTTTCACTCTTTGAATTTGAGTAAACCTTCCTAATCGGCACCACACTTCTTGGAGTTATTCATCATCAATTAGTTTAGCTGAACTGAGTAGTGTGATTGCTACTCAGACCAGTACAATTATGCTGCTGTATTTTCAGAGACCCCCACAGATATCTGAGTTGAGCTGCTTTCATGGGAGCCAGACATCTCTCTATGGGAGCTCAGCTCCCACTGGCTCCCATCTAACTCGAACCCTGGCTATAGATATTTTTTACACTGCCGAGCCGGTTTGGTCGTAGCTTGGCACACCCGGCGATATCTCAAGTTTCCTGTGTAATACCGAGGGGGTCAAATCCCCCGTTCGTCACGGCGCAGGCTTTCTTGGTTCACTGGGGAAGGCGGGGCTGCGCACAGAGTCTCTGACCTCTTTAGAAAAATTTATATTATTGAATACCCGCATGCAATAATGAGTTCACGTCTGAGTGTAGACTACAAGAGGGGGGCGGACCAGGCGGCCAGAACGGCTGCGCTTAACAGGAGAAGGGCAAAAGGCAGGAGCAGGGGCCGAGGCTGCCGCAGGCGGGCGCCCCCGCCACGGGGGCTGAGCCAGCTAGAGCGGTTCGCCAATATCCACATGAGCAGGCTTGAGCCGGTCTATAGCCACCCGCTCAGGCCTGCCCCCCATATCCACAACAAAGTTCTTTTGCCCACCCTCCAAGACGTGGAAGGGCCCATCGTAGGGGGGCCGCAGCGAGGTACGGTGGCCATCGTGGCGGATGAAAACGTATTTGGCTGACGGTAAATCCCTGGGAACGTAGGACCGGGGGAGGCCATGGTGAAACGTCGGAATGGGAATGAAAGCGTCCGCAATGTCCTGGGATGCAGCACGATCGGAGGCAGCCGACCACGGGGCCGTGGCTTCCGGAAGAAACTCCCCAGGGACGCGCAGGGGCTGGCCGTACACCAGCTCTGCCGACGAGGCCTGAAGATCGTCCTTGGGGGCGGAGCGAAGGCCCAGCATAACCCATAGCCGTGGACCGTGTCAAAGACCTTACGCCTCCAGCCAGCAGGCACCTTGAGGCGTTGTTGACCAGTGGAGACGTCGCAGAGGAGCGTAGTGTTGGCCGTGCCAAATACCACATCCTCCATGAGGAGCGCCGTGGGGGCCGTCCTGTAGGCCTGTACCTCAGAGTCCGTAATCTGATCCCCTGCCATAGCTGCGTAGTCGAGGCCCAAGTGGACGGAACCAATAACCACCCGAGAAAGGCAGTCGGCTACATGCTGAACGTCAGTGGTGTACTCAGAGATGGCGGAGAGCTGACGCTGCTGTCGACCAGACCATGGCTCCGAAGACTTGGCCATGGCGAACGTCAGCGGCTTGTGGTCAACAAAAGCCGTGAACCGAGAAAATGACGGGTGGCAAGGAAAAGAGCCAGGAGCTCCCTGTCGAAGGCGCTGTATTTCCTCTCGTTGTCCAAAGCTTCCTGCTGAAAAAGGCCAGCGGCTGCTCCGCCCACCCACTGCTCACACACAGCCCCCACAGCGTAATCAGAGGTGTCCGTAGTAAGAGCAACAGGGACGGTCGGAGACGGGTGCGCCAGCAGAGCAGCGTTGGCCAACGCGGTTTTGGCAGCATCAAAGGCAGCCGTCATCTCTGTGGACCAATCTAACACGTCTGCCGGCCTCCTGCCCCGCAAGGCGTTGTACAAGGGTTGCATGATCTGGGCCGCATGGGGGAGCAAACGGTTGTAGAAGTTCACCATGCCCAGGAACTCCTGCAAGGACTTCACAGTGCACAGGCGTGGGAAACAGTGGATGGCGTCCACCTTGGCCGGGAGGGGAATCGCCCCCTGCGGGGCGACGTGGTGGCCGAGGAAAGTGATGGATGACCGGCCAAACTCGCACTTGGCCGGGTTGACAATGAGACCATGCTCACTGAGCCGACCGAACAGCTGCCGCAGATGCGTCAGGTGGTCGTCTGCGGACGCACTGGCAAGTGCGTCCGCAGGAGGAAAAGTCCTGAATATGCGGTACCGGGTACTGGTCGGGGGTGGTGGCGTTATTCAGGCGACGGAAACCACCACAGGGACGCCAACCGCGATCAGCCTTGGTCAACATGTGCAGGGGGGAGGCCCACGGACTGTTGGAACGGCATACGATGCCGAGGCGCTCCATGGTGGCGAACTCTTCCCTGGCGATCGCGAGCTTGGCAGAGTCGAGGCGGCGGGCCCGTGTATAGACCGGGGACCAACCGTGGTGATGTAGTGCTCCACACCATGCTTAGCCACAGCCGATGAAAACGTGGGCGTGGTGATGTCAGGAAACTCAGCCAGCAGGCGTTGATACAGGTCCCCGGTGGCAAACGTGTTCGCAAGACAAAGCCCCCCCAACCCCCCCAAATGAGAACCAACCCGACACTGGGCTCCCAGGTCTACTTAAATAAGCCCAGCTCAGGTGTTGTCAACGAGCTTGTTAAGCTCCCCTCGTTAGGGTCGTGACAAAGTGCAGAAGTCCCGCCTCCCGGCTATCCGCAATGCTTACAACATCTTGGGGGTGTGAATTTGCCTAAACACGGGCAAAGCATTCAACCAATCACAGCAGTCTGGGCTACTCGGGAAGGGGGCCTGAAAGCAACGTGATTCATATCAGAACATTTTGAAAGATGCTGAAATTGCTTTTTCAGAAACGAACAGTGTGTGAATAATAAGGGGTATTTATATCATACAGGCCTGTAACTTTATTCTAGTATTAACCCCAAATGCAATAATTAACCCCAAAAAAGCATAAAATGGGATCTTAAAAGGAAACGCGTCACAGGTGCTGTGTTGTTAAAATGTCTTTATTCATTCCAGTTATACAAAACATTGTTTCAATTGTCCGTAAAAAATACCTTTTTTTCTGTCTCTTTTTTCTTCTGTTATGTATTGTCCCTCTTGAGTTAACATAGTTCAATGGCCTAGGATGTACAACCAGGGGTTAGGGGACATTTGACCAGGGCCCCTAGCGCTGCATGAGTTGGCACAGGCGTCAAAGCATGATGGGTGGCTCCTGGTAAAGCGTGCAGTCCCCCCGAAAATAGGAGTGGAACCAGGGGTCCCCAAAGCTCCCTAAGATGCACACAACAGACTTCTTTGATTGTACCGAACTATAGTATGACCTTGGTGTTAGGCTCATGCAACGGAGACAACACACACACAACCCCACACGCACGCACACACACCCACATGAACACACACACACACACACACACACACACACACACACACACACACACACACACACACACACACACACACACACACACACACACACACACACACACACACACACACACACACACACACACACCTCGGATCTCCTCACCTAAAATGTATTTTATTTTTATACACTTTTCAGGTTTCGTTAAAAAAAAAGGTATATTGCAGTCATTTTCAATTATCAATTTAAATTGGGTTACATTTATTATTGCACAAATGTATTTCTAATACCGCATACCACAAAAAGGAAAATCATAGAATGGAAGGAAACAATCGAATCACAAATTCAACTCATTGATTAATAAATATCACAAATATGCCATGTGTCATTTTACAGTTGAAATGTTGACGAAAGAGAGAGATCACAGACCGATGAACATCAACCGGAGAAGGGCCATTGAGGAGAATTGAATCATGCCAGTGGATCTCTGCAGAGGGGCGAGCGCGGAGGGAATGATGTGGGGAGTGGGTGATATGTTGCCATGGAGATCGTGCATAATTGCAATGTGGCGCTGACACATTATCTTAAGTGTATGTGTGTAAGAGTGTGTGGGTTTGAGAAAACAGAAAGAAGAGTGAGTGAGTGTGCATGTGTGTGCCTTGTCAAAATGCTCACATGCAAGACTATAGAACGAGCATTGTGATTGCTAATCCCTGCTAACGACAACAATATAAAAAAAAGAGGAAGAGGCAGCCCAGCTAATGAAGAGGCACTTGGAGTGTACACAGACAGACCCCATACAGCTCAACAGTTCCTTCCACTCGACGCACCACGGCGCCGTCAATATCATAACGACAGTATTATTAATAGTATCAATACTATTTATGTTACAGCTCCAGGAAGTGGACATCTTTGCTCTAGGTTAATTTGCCCTATACACGACAGGAATTTCGAACACGGCATCAAAAACAATTTTTGAGACAAAAAATTGACAAAAAATGAGAAAATTAGACAAAAAAACACATTGAATCTGTTAAGACATTAAATTAGGATCTTATATTACAATTAATTGTGTTAAATATATATATATTAAATTGATAAATATTTTCTTCCCAAGCCAAGGGGCCAGACACTGATCAATGCCTGTCAGACCGCGTGGAGCGGGCTAACTGAAGACTCACTCTGAGGGCAGTCCCACTGTGAGAGCAGTCTCACTTTGAGAGCATTCTCACTAAGAGAGCTGTCGCACTCTGAGAGCACACTCACTCGGAGAACAGTTTCACTGTGAGAGCAGTCTCACTGTGAGAGAGGTCTCCCTCAGAGAGCAGTCTCACTGTGAGAGCACACTCACTCGGAGAACAGTCTCACTGTGAGAGCACACTCACTCGGAGAACAGTTTCACTGTGAGAGCAGTCTCACTCTGATGGCAGTCTCACTGTGAGAGCGGTCTAACTCTGAGCGCAGACTCAGTCTGAGAGCAGTCTCATGCTGAGAAGCTCAATGGAGGTACTACTTGTCACCCCGACATGCACCTCAGTGTCCAGAGCTCCCCCTCCCCCCCCCCCCCCCCACACACACACTGGGGCTGATGTAGCTCATCGTTCTTCTGGTCATACTTTCTGAAACCATAGAGAGGATCTTGCAGCCTCTTGAGTCACATGCAGCGCTACATGCTGAAGCCATGCTGTCTCACATGTCCCTGCATTTCGTGATGAGCACGTCTACATAGATATTTTGTGCATGTGTGTTGTGTGGTTTAAGGCCTCATAGCAACATATCAGGGCTGATAAGACGTCTTCACCCATTCCATCAAAAACAAGAAAAGATCCGAGCTAATTGAAAACAGAGTCCATCTGAGACTTTAAAAGCTCTTCAAGTCAGGTACTGGTCTGCAATGGAGAGCGAAATAGGGAGAGAGAGATATAAGGCCGAGAGGAGAGAGCCCTTCTCCTGTCCCTGGATGAGCAGCGTTTGAGGAGGAGCCCAGCGCCCTGCACATCCATTATTAAGAGCGCTATACTCCTGGTTCCTCTCTCCCTCCCTCCAGCCCTCCTCCAGCCAGGCACTCCGCTGAGAGCTCCCATACAGACATGGCCGTCATGGGGAGGAAAACCTGAGGACTGGGACAGCAGGGGTAGGGTTGGCATGGTGATGTTAGAAGATCCAGCCTCTTCTCTTGGACCCAAAGAGCCGCTTCGCTGCCAGGGCCTTGGTACATATATATTGATATCTATATTGAAATATATATCAATATATCCATCTATCTATATCTATAGATATATCTGTATATAGTTATATATATATATCCTATCTCTATATAAGAGATTTATATATATATATATATATATAAATAAAACTACTGTATATCTATTGATATAAACATAGGTATAGATCTCTCTCTCTCTCTCTCTCTCTCTCTCTCTCTCTCTCTCTCTCTCTCTCTCTCTCTCTCTCTCTCTCTCTCTCTCTCTCTCTCTCTCTCTCTCTCTCTCTCTCTCTCTCTCTCTCTCTCTCTCTCTCTCTCTCTCTCTCTCTCTCTCTCTCTCTCTCTCTCTCTGCTCTATGATGCTTCTTAAGAGCTCTGATTGTGTGTGTATGTGTGTAGGAGGTACATATGCATACATTGGAACCAGACATGAGAGAGACTTTAACACGAGAAGGCTGTTTCCTTTGACCAGCCTGCTTCACGATGGAACTAATAAGGGTCTGGAAGTGAAGGCGGACCCCCCTTGTCGCCTGAACCAGGACGGGGCCACACCACTAAGATTACAGCCATACCTACTGTCGGGTTGGTGAAACAGAACTACAATAATAAGACTAAAACGTGTTCAAATGAATTACAAAATAATAAAAACCTTATTATAAACAGCCGTGTTGCTACATGCACACACTCGTCCATTCTCTCAATACATACACTCACTCTGTGTTTGTCCTCGCAACACAAATGGAAGACTTGTTCAGACGGGGGGACGGTTTCAGAGTTTGGTCACGAGGCCGACGGACAGACGTCAGGCTGGTCAGATGGTGGCCTCCCTCAGTTGAGTCCACGACGCCCCACTTCTACTCTAACCCTGTATACACCCCTGGTCACTAACACTCCCTACGTAGTCTTCCCTTGTCCTCTCCAGCAGGGTCTCGTGGCTCCAGTGGAGAGCAGGGCACAATCTGGGCTGTAGTCAATCCCCCCCACCGAAGAGTGTCAAGTGTCTGTAGTCAGGACCAGACCCCTGGTTACCTCACCGGGACAGGCCCTGGGCCACAGAGGAGGGGGATGGAGACACACAGAGAGTAGGGGGGACACAGGAGGGGGGGGGGGGGGGGGGGGGGGGGGGGGTCTCTGGCAAGCTGCAGAAAAAAGATGACTCCATTTCCCAGAATTACATATCGATCCAAACCCTGAGGATTCATTTTTATCTGCTTTTGTGTCGGCAGCTTTCAAGGGTAGCAGTCGATGCTGGCTCCCTCTCCCCCTCTTAGTGGGCCCGTCATTGGGATTTCTCGTCCGAGTCGGACTGGGTGTGCTCGCGGGGGAGCGACATGCTCTTGTGGCGGTCCCACAGCTTGTGGAGCTCAGTGGCCTCGTTCTCACTGCTGCTGGTGCCGCTGTCCCGGAAACTGGCCAGCGGGGGGCGCACCTTTGTCCCCTTCACCGTCACAGAGCCCTCGATGGCCTTACGCAGCTGGAGAGAGAGAGAGGTAGAGGGAGAGGGAGAGGGAGAGGGAGAGAGAGAGAGAGAGAGAGAGAGAGAGACGTTACATGCAGCCGTTCCTGTGATTTTAGATGGAAGTAGTAGACCTCCCGTATTTTATCAATATCCAAGCAAGGTCCAAGCACAATGAAAACAGTTCATACTTCAAGTCACACTGGGCGCAGCCATCTTGAATTCTGTCTCGGAATTTTGCTCGGTCACCACTGAGTTCAACCGAGATGGCGAGTTCGCCGTCCGAGGAAAAGGGCGTGTTTGTGCGTGTCGCTAGGCAACATCCTCGGACCTCCGAGACGGATGGATAATAAAACGCAGCATTAGTCCATACTTCTCAGTCCATAGTAGCCTTTTCAGCAGTCTAATAGCCTTTTCCTTATTTCTGTTCATGTCTGCTCTCAGCATTGCTTTGAACTCTCATGTTGTTAGAATCTACATCTCACAGCTCAGTAAAACATCAGTAGCGTTGCGGACAGGAATAGATCAGCAAGATGGAACTGACACCATGATGACAATTACGGTTCAGAGGTGAGTGGATTCATTCCTATATGACCTTGACCTCTGGTAGCACCTTCAGTTCATCGGACCACAAACTCTCTCGATGTTTCAATTGAACAGCGTTATTCAATTTGGCCCCATGTGGTCTGGACTAAGACGTAGATGAACCTTGAGTGCATAACCTCCTGTGGTGGTGTGAACTACAAGACAGTTTATGACACGCAAAATACGCAAGTCAATGCGTTTTCAGAGCCAGTTCACTTCCCTGGCACCAAAAGTGAATGCGGTTCATTTGGATGCTGTATCTTGGTTGTGTTAGAAGCAATGTCTTTGTGATTCTTTTCAGGTCTGTGTGTTTGAGAATTTGAGTTTTCTCCACAGTGCTAATGTTTATCACATATTCAGTCATAAAGTATGCGCTGAACGAATGATGCGCGGAGCTGAATGGTTCCCTAATCTGGGAAATGAACCATGAAACCAAGGTTTTGAACTTTTAGCCATTCCCAGCTGAAACAGGAGATCACAAAAGCAAGGGGGAAGCAGATTTGGATTCTAATTTGATTGGCAGTAGCGAGTTTAACTTATCAGTAATGTTGTTAAAGGGTTTGGGTGGTTTGCCATGACCCGAGGGTTACTTGTAATCAGCCATGAGTTTTGCTCAACACTCCTCTCGCGTTGGCGACCTGCTCTGCAATTGGGCATTTGGCCATCATTTGACATCCTCTATATCCCAAACAGGTGTTGAGCAGCTCCTATAGCTGTATCTTGGATGGTCCAACACAAGTAAGTGCATGGAAACTGTCCTGGCTAGGTAGCTATCGCCAATATAGCCCAATAACAAACACTCAACAACAACCGACTCGGTGTTCACACATCACTGAGCATGCTCACGGACTCAGGAACTTACTAAACGGCAATCAGTTAGAATTCCTGAATGTTAGAAAATGAAAAAGAAAGGATTTGTGTTTGGTTGCCGTTCTCGTCTACCTCCATTCATAAAACCATCAGGAACGGAGCTCATCATTTTGATCGGACGTGATGCTATGGCTGGGCTCCAATCCGTTAAAATAATAAATTCCTCAATTTACCATTGCGACGTATTATACACAATATTGCTCTGCACCCAATACAATACAAAATGATCACACTGCCTAAAACGCAGCCGCTATCTTCGCACACAATTCTAACTTACGAAGATAGTGCTCAGTCTCTCTTACGTCTCAGTTACCAAGTCTGTGAGCACGCGCAGTGGGCTCTGAACACTGAGACGAATGAAGCAGTTATACTTTGATGCAATGATCATGTCTCACATGACCTATTGCATGACATGCTTCAGCTTGTAAGACGACTCTAAAGTCCCAAGAGTCAACATATAAACAAGCTATAAAAGTTTTAGATAGAAAACCGAAAATGTATCATCACTGTCAGATTTTAAAGAAACTTGAGTTGCTACATATGGAAAACACTATGAAATAAACAGACAATAACTACCAACTCTTAACTAATTTTCCAAAAAAAAAAAAAAAAAGGCTTTTGGTAAATTAAACATGTGGTCCCTAGCTGTGATCATTTATAATTTGTCCACTGCCGCTGATCTGTTAACCCTGTCTATTATGTATATTAGGATGTTTTACACAGTTTGTGTCTGTTCAACTATATATTATGATTTGTTTTATTTCGCTTTATTTTTAATTTATTTAGGGACCATCTTCCAGTCAGGGACTAAGGATGGAAATTAGCCTACGGCTATAATCCTGTATATTTACATTTTTGTATAAAAAAAAAAAGTCTATATATTTTGTCCCTCAATAAATCTCAATGTTGTTGAGTGTTTGTTTGTGGGCCCTATTGGAGAGGGCTGCCTAGCTAGAGCCGTTTCCATGCATTTACTTGTGTTGGACAATCCAAGATACAGCTGTGGGAGCTGCTCAACACTTGTTCGGGATATAGTGGATGTCAACTGATGGCCAAATGCCCAAATTCAGAACAGGTCGACAACGCGAGAGAACAAAAAACAATCTTTAGTGGAATGCTTTGCCAACATCCTGGAAATTGATCCAATCAGTAAAGTTTAATTAATCAATTCCAATTTAACAGGATTCAATCCTCTCTGAGCTCATCCGGAACACCGCTGGCGTTTAATCGGAAATCGGAGCGGTGGATGTTTTCTAACTCCACAACCATTTAAATTGGCAACGCAAAACTGGTGCTATTATAAATGGATACCATGGCAATTATGCGCACAGCCGGGGCCTCTACGAATTCTCTTTTTTGCATAGGAAATTTCCTTTCCTATGGAGATGACCCGGAAGTGCTTGGAGGAAAGGTGGTTTGAATTCTAAAAATGCTTAGGAAAGGAGCCTCGATGCTTCCCTTTAACCGTCCTTTAGCATAGGTTACTCCTGAAGCAACCTTTGCGAAAGGAAAGGAGATAGTGGTATCCCATAATCCTTTACGGCGGCAATATTTATGATATAAGTTTACCGACTCTACGCGAAGACGCAAGAGAGACGCGGTAAAGCAGAAGAATAGAAGAGAAGAAAATACAATTGATAACAATGGATACCAATTCCAGAAACATATTATTTGAATATTATTATTATTTATTGCTGGTTAGTAAGCACATAAAATACACCCTAAGAAAATAAAATGCCAACTTTCATTTAAGAAAGACTACTGGGGGCAGTTAATTTCAAAATCAACATAAGTTTAGCAACTTTTTTTGTGAATTGGAATTCAAGTGGCCTAAAATATTCCCGTTGGCCAAGTCCAACCTAAGTGATTCTCATTGTTGACGATGAAAATTTTAGTTTCACACTAGAGACGCTAGAGGTCGGCAATACCCGCCGACACGCAATGACGTCGGTTAGGAAAAGTGGGGTCAAATTCATTTTAAACAGTGCTGTCTTTTCCTATGTTCGAAAGGAAGCACCTTTTCATCTCTCCTTGACCCGATGACGTTTTCCACAAAAGTTAAGGAAAGGAGGCATAAACGTTAGGAGATTTGACTATTCGTAGAGGCTCTCTCTAGGGTTTTGCCTTCGAACATATGCAAAGGACCCTCTATTCCTCAAGACATATGTATCTTGATGTCTTTCTCTCGTATGTACACCATGACTTGCCCTGGTGGGGCTGTGGCTCTTAGTAAAACAGCTTCATGGTGGAAACACACAGAATGCATTCAGGCCACATGCTGAGGCCAATTCACAGGGGAATGAGTGGAGTGGAGCCGGAGAGATGGGGAGGGGGGAGGAGGGAGGAAGAGGGGTTTTAAAACGAGGTGCGGACAGAGTAGACGATAAAGAGGGCAAGCGTGGAGTAAAGAACCACTCTAGAGGAAACATGAAGAGGCACGGCTGGATAAACAGCACAGAAGAGCGTGAAGCGTGAGAGAGAGGGATAACGGAGCTGGAGAGAGTTAATAGTGCGATAAGAAGCAAAAGGATGCTTCAGCAGAGAGACAAGAGAGCCACATAGGTCTTTACAGGGAATTTAATCAATCAATCCTTGGTCTAGGCCTGCCTGATTGCGTGCTTTGATTCAGAGGCTGTTCACCAAAAACCTGCGTCCTCTTGGAGGTGCGCCAGGCTTTTTCGATTCGACTCGCTGCGAGTGACGGAGAGGGAATTGCCGTAGATATCGATGTCTGTGATTCTTTGATCACCGTGCGCTTCGTATGGTCGTTGTACTCTTTCCTACGAGCGCTGCGCTCCAGATGATGGATCAACCTGTCAAAGCAGCGAGAGCTCTCGCTCCCATCTGCTCCAAGCGCACCGGCTTTCCTAGCATCACTCGAGTGCCGGACACTTAAACCTAGAATCCATAATGTCTGCACCACCACCACGCATAGTTACACCATGGATACCATTATTACCACAAACCTCTGCTCTTCACTCCACGCTGACATCTTTTACCTGATTCATGTCTCTATGATACAGCTCGTATTGTTTTCAGATGCCTTGCTATGCCTGCCCCACGTGACTCACAGAGCTGGAGCAGAAAACCTCCCCTGTGATTTGCTCCTCTCTAAGTTGTCGTCCTTCTCTTTGGCTTCGAACAAATGAAAGCCAAGTGGGCCCTATCTTGCATCCAGCGCAATTGAGTTTCTACACTGATTGCATGTGTCGTTGCTAGTTTGCAACTGGCGCAGGAGCGTTCTTTTCCCTCCATTGCCAACGCATCGGTAAAAAAGGGAATGATCTTGTGCCCCAAGGGGCGGTTCGGCGAAAGGAGGAGGTGTGTTGTGGCGCAAACGTTCCCTGGTGCTACTTTGCAGTTTCAGAAAACAATTCCGCCACAAACCAGGAAATACTGGTTTTAAGTCAGTGGCGCGTTGTTCAGATGCTATTTTAAGGGCGCATTCATAATGTTGTTGTGCACCTCGCACATACACTTTGCTTCTCTCATCTACCTAGCCACACATTCTTGGTAAATTACATGGAAAGAACAGCTGTCACAGCGGTAATAAGTTGTACTTTTAAATCAAAGCATCTGCAAACACGTGCAACAAAAAAATATTTTCTTGACACACACATCGTGTACAGCCAATAACTTTTAGGATTGATGAGTATTTGATCGTGAGAATACATTGTTTTACCGCGAGTGAGTGTTAAAAATAATGAATAAATGCGGGCGCGCGAGTGTGTATGTGTAAAATAATGAATGAATGCGGGCACGTGTGTGTGCGACTGTGCGTCCATCTGTTTAAAACACACGCAAACTAAACACGTAACGCATAATACAGTCCATGGCATGTATATTAATGGGGGGACCACATGCATATTAGGAACACAAGTCGATAATGATAATGCATACAATACTGGTAGAAACGATGCGTAGATCATTAAATAGAACCACAGTTACCGCATATCATGTGTGTTAAGTTTTCTTCACCAAATTTTTTTTCGATTTTCGACTCAGTATTTCTGAAGTTGTGGAAGAAAATGCCATGTGTGAATAAGGGCATATTATTTGGCCATAAACTGAGCCATTTGAAGTTTGAAATTCATGTGGTTATGCATCTGTCTCATCGGAGACTGCAAACGCGCTGTCAAAATATCAACTCTTCAGATTCAAATCTGCTCACGGCTCTTAAAGGGGATGGAGATGGCACTCTCATTGGTTTATTGCAAGTTACGCCCAAACCACACCTACGGGTAATTAGGCTACTTCAGACCAACCCTTTTAGATTTGCGCCGGGCGCAAGAGTCATTTATCCGCCGGTAAAATCGCAACATCGCCATAGAATCGCCCACAAAGCTACTTGCATTTGGCGCTTTTCACTTGCGTTTCAGACCGTTAAAATAGGGCCCAGTGTCTGTGTGGGGGTATGGGGAGGGGCTAACTGGGAGGCGGATAACTGGGCTGAGAACAAGGGCTGCAAAAATAAACTAGTATAAAGGGGTTCACACATGAACTCGTATCTCCCTTTAAGAGGCCTTGAAATGACAACAGCGATTTGCTAAATAGTGGGTCATGTTCATCAACATGAACATGACCCACAGTATGTCATCGACAATTTCGCAAAGGTGCGGTACGGATGCGTTTCCACCGCCAAAAGTGGGCATGACCCGGACTGAGCCGTACTCGTTTGCCCTCGTCTTCAGTACTCCTCCGTTGGGGTACTGAGACCGCCTGAAAGGGGTGCCGGAAGAATTCGAGCTACACACCCCCTCCATTGATTGGTCGACAGAATCGTCACTTCCGGGCGACGTGGGGATAAAAACAAACAAACAGTAGCCTCGAGGTATTATTCTTTACAATGAACATGTCGCGTAAATCACGACATGTAAAACGCGACAATAACATAAAACTTTTCCATTGTTTTATTGAGCAGGCTACACTGTGTCGCGCTGCTATGATGTTACGATGTTTACGTAGCTGCCGCGGCGATCGATATCCGGCCTACCACAAAGGGTACTGTTGGCGGTGGAAACGCGACCTCGGAACTGAGCTGGGGCTATACCCGCCCCCTCCCTACCGGACTGATGCGAACCGAACCGTACCGCACCCTGCAGTGGAAACGCGGCATTAGATAAATAACTAAAGAAAGAAAGAAACCTCAACTTTGTAGCTTTCCTCTGCAGCCAAGACAAATATGATGTCCATAGAGGATACACTATATATATATATATATATATATATATTAGTGGTGGGCATAGATTATTTTTTTAATCTAGATTAATCTAGATTAATTCTAAAATTAATCTAGAAAAAAATCTGTTTGCTTACCTTGACAGCGGTCAATTATACTGGGCAATTGTGATTTATCAAATATAATTCACCGTCCGAAGTTGTGAAGTGCCCATGCAAGTGAACGGAGCATAAACAAAAATAATTGACAGCTGAACGTTGGGAAGGCCCATGCAAGTGAATGGAGCAGTCTACAGCATTGAGAAGAGCCGTGTAATAATCCATAATAATGTAAGGTTTAAAAGTTAAATATTTGAAAGTTGTAGAATAAATTAATATAATTTATATTGGAGCTAATTTGCTATAAATGTACTGACAATTTTTAGTCAGTTAATGATTTACATATTTATGTTACACAATTATTACATATTTACATAGTCAGGATATTCGGTTGAATCTGCCTCTCTGATTCCCTCACGTTTACCTCAGTCTAAATTCTAGCTTCTGATTGGTTAGTTCAGTCACGTGATGGGTCCGAACAAGGAAGTGTTTGAAAATAGATTAACGGCGATATTTTTTTTATCGCACCATAAAAGTTTCGCGTTAACGTTAACGCCGATAACGGCCCACCACTAATATATATATATATATATATATATATATATATATATATATATATATATATATATATATATATACACTGTATATAGTCATGATGTTCAAATAAAGCCTGTAACGCACTGACACACTGCCGGCTAGCATGTAATCAACGCTTCACACCTGAAGGATCAACCCCATCCGCCTGCGATTAGTTCCAGCGTCACTGGTCAACAGGACGTGGAGTGAGGAGCAGCCTTACCTCTTTGAGGGAAACCACCCCGATGAGCCGTCCGATGCTGGTCACGTAGGCGTGGTCCAAGCCCAGCAGGGAGAAGATGGTGTGGGTCTGGAGAGGGTGGAGGCAGAGACATTATCAATGGACAGTATGGTTGGCCATTAAATCTATCTCCAAAATATGCATGATAAAATTTTCCAGGATAACGATGATAAATAAAAAAAAATTATTAATTTATTTTCTATAGTTATTTCTTAGCCAGATTTTCTCTATCTACAAAACAATGATACAGCCAATCTTACAGCAAGTAAACAAGCGCATATGATGGACACATGTTTCCGGCAACTTCCCCTTATGATGACCAGAGAAGCTTACAACTATTTAGAAGCCATCTGAGCGGAGGCGAAACAGAGAGCGAGGAAGAAAATTAGGAAATTGTTCAGAAGAAAGGTCATACCACTATTGTTATGTGGAAAGAGTTCGGCTCCCTGAAGTCTGACCAAGCTCAGACTAGCATTAGGAGCAAAATATGTCGGCGACCAGTCCTCAGCAGAACGGAACAACAACCAACCTCTTCAACCTCTTGACTCGCTGTGAGAGATGGAGTGTGAATTGCCAAAAATGTATCAACCTCTAAGTTTGGTGATCAACGCACCACATATCCTGTCCAGGATTTGGCTTACTTGGAGTAGAGGTGGTTCCTAGGCACTACTGAATATGACTATGACCAAAAATGCTGTACTGAACTCACATCCTTGTAATACGCAACTAATCGATATTCAGTGACACCATTAACGTACAGTGGTACTCTATTGCCGCTTTTCCACTGCATGGTACCAGCTCGACACGACTCGACTCGACTCGACTCAGCTCGCCTTTTTTGCGTTTCCACCGCGAAAACATGGTATCTGGTACCTGAAGTGGCTGCTTTTTCTAGTACCGCCTCGCTCTAGGTTCCAAGCGGCTGAGCCGATGCTAAAAGGTGACGTCGGCAGACGGCCGGCCACTGATTGGCCAGAGAGTGTGACGAAGTCACGAGAGCGACATGGCAACCATGCTGGTAACAGCCAACATATTCCACTTCTTCAACATGCCAGCTAATAATACGAACACGAATAACATCGCATCGATGTTCTCCATTGTTGTTATGTGGGTTCTGTCCATGTGTGGGTTACGTAGGTGTTGTTTGCGTCGCGTACAAAAATACGTCACGGCCCTTTCGCGCAGCCGACCCCGCCCACGTCCCGGAGGTACTATTTGCGGTGGAAAAGGACCCGCGCTGCTACCGTGTCGAGTCGTGTCGTGTCGAGTCGAGCTACATGTGCGGTGGAAAAGCGGCATAAGGGTACTCAAATACTAGACCAAGGGAGATATCTGACTGCTGTCATGAAATGGTATTTTAGGGATGCAAGGGAAGCCACAAATAGTCTGAACAAGAAACTCAGATTTGCCTTTTGAATCACGGATGACTTAACCAAGCACAGGCTCATCTCTTGAAGAATACGGATGTCATGTAAATGTTGAGCAACTCCCACTCTGAGAAGGGGAGCTTGGTCTTCAATGCAGAAAGTAACATCAGTGGCTGGATAGCTCTTAAGATCACTGTGTACACACTGTAAAAAGTGGACATAGTCAAGTTTACCCAGAGACACAATTTTAATGTTTAATGAGGGATTGGGATAGGAGATACTGGTGTCAGGCAAAGCCTTAACAGGTCGACCATTGGAGTAAGAACAGCTATTTTTAGCATGAGAAGAGACGGCTCCCTCTGCTGGTGGACGGGGAACATGGCCAAAGCTTGGGGGTTGACTGAAGACCTGGCTGCGGACAATGAACCAGATTAAGCCCTTCGAATAATTGGACCCTGAGCCCTCTAATGAGCCCAGATTGACCCTATCCTTGACCACCCCCTTTATTGTCACTGCTCTGGCCGGGAATCTCTTACGTCTGAAAGAAACCCTCTTGTGTTAGGCTTCAGAGGCTTGAATCCTCGCCGAACGTTTAAATACTGGGAGCCAGCATCGCCAGGGTCCTGTTCTTAAGGTCTTAGTAACATTCGCAGCATCTGTTCCAGAATTACTGCTTCAGAAATGTGCTCTTTTGAGTACATGTCTGGTCTCATCCATTGCCGTTGCAGCTAGGGGTGGGAAAAATAATCGATACTTCGATGCATCGCAATTCTTGCTAGAACGATTCTGTCTCGATGCAGATAAATTACCGTATTTTACGCACTATAAGGCGCACCGGAGTATAAGCCGCAGCAGCTAAATTGAATGATTTGCACATATATAAGCCACACTGGACTATAAGCCGCAGGTGTTTTAATGTTTAATTACCATTAGGGCTGGCCCGAATACCATTTTTCAGTCTTTGAATAGTCGTGGGTTTTTCCGAGCGAATATTCGAATACTCGTTTCAGAAAAAAACACCATCAAAAACAACATTAATAATCCCTATATACTCCCTGGAACCGATTTTGACAGTATCTGCATATTTTGTTGAAGATTTAATAGCTTTTGAACGTTAATTAGTAGGCCTAAGTAGGTTGAAGTTCCTTAGTTTTTCCCCGTGAAAGCAAACAGCTGTTGTTCCGTTCCAAATCAGCTGTCCTCTGCCATCTCAGCCCTTACGGTAGCTTTTCAATTCATCCTGGAACGTGCATCTTTTCAGGTAATTTGTACAATAAATCCATAACAAATACAGAATATTGATTGTCTTATGTGTCCATATTGTAACCATTATATTGACCGGGTATTCCCAAGACGCTCACGCTCTGCAGCATGCCAGTTACAGTTGTTTGGCGCGGCGCTGTACAGCGAACGTAAACAAACAACTAAGCTAAGGTTAGCATTTCGGAAGTATTACTTTTTATTACACAATGTTGTGTTGTAAAGTAAAGGGAAACAAGATATCTATTCTTCCTCCACCTTTCTCGCTTCTCTGCTTGGTGTCGCTGACGCTTATAGTTTGCCTCCGTCGCTCTGGTAACGTCACGTACGTGAAAAAAAATAACAAAGCTACGAATATTAATTTTCCGAACGAGTATTCGAATAATTCGGGCCAGCACTAATTACCATATGTAAGGGTTCGTGCACAGAGTGGATTGTCGGGAAAGATATGGCTGTCTCGCTCTCGTAATGTCTGTCTTGCTCTCGTTCTGTCTCTCGTACCACTCTCGGTTCCACTTTTACTTTTGCGCGCTACCTGTCTCACTCTTTTCCGGCCTCCAGCTTTTCCTGCTGGAGCCTGCCGCTTAGAGGTGGGGGGGCGCGGACCGGTCTAATAATAATAATAACTATAATAAACTCAAGCAAAACAGACTATATCTCAGCCTTCCAAAACAAAATCTGGTTTTAGGGTAAATTATAACGTTGGTTAAATTATTTGGGAAAGAACAGCTGATAAAGCGGAAAGAAGTTGTACTTTTAAAACAATGCATCTGCACCGTACAGCAAACCCATATTTTCTTGACAGACATTGTGTACAAGCCCATCATTTTTAGGATTGATATTAAAACACAGTTTTACCGTAAAACACAGTTTTACCGTGAGTGAGTAAAAGAATGAATGAATGCAGGTGATGCTTGGCGCGCGGTTGTGTGCACCCATCTGTTTAAACACAGGAAAACTAAACAAGTAACGCATAATACAGTCGATGGCAATCTATATTAACGGGGGGACACATGCATATTATGAAAACAAAGTCGATAACGATAATGTGAACAATACTGGTAAGAAACTATGTTTGTTAATGTATTGACGCTTATCATTAAATAGACCACAGTTGCGGCCACAGGACCACATATCATATATGTGTTAAGTTCTCTTCGCCAAAATTTCCATGACGACTTAGACTCGTGCGTATACATGCAGACAGTCATAATCGGGTAAATAAACGAATAAGATCTCAAAAGGAATTGTATGATGCATGTAAACACCTTTAACTGATCTTCTTCGCATAAATATCGCCACATGAACGAACAAGAGAAATCGGATAAGAACACCTAGATAACTCGTTCATAGTCGGCCTTCTACCGGCATGTAAACCAGCATCGTATCGCATATCGGAGTTTGCACTCTGAGCATGCTCGTGATCTTGCAGCCGGGGGCCGTGAGCCGGAAGGAGATGGTAGTCGAATTGTTGTCACCATCGATAAATATCCTTCATAAATATAAATATTTAGTTATTTCTGTATGTTTATGGTTGTTGGGGGAAGGAACATTGGCTTTGACTCTCTGAAGTCCAAGTTGCAACGCGACAAATGAGAGAATGGGATTGTTGCCGTACGCGGGACAGCTGTCAGTTCACTTCGGGTCCATGTCATTTCTCCAACGCTCCATTTGTTCCGACCCGTGGTCGTATGCGGACTCCTCCGGCCGCCGCATACGATCGCGAAAGATCTTTCTCGAATGCCGCAGCCGCCTGAGTTTGTTGTTGCTGCTGACGTAAAGAGGTAAGCCGTCGGCTCTACTACCACTAGTTGAAATGGGTACAGCGCCACCTATCGTACCGGGGCATTTCATGCTTTGGCCAATGAATCGATTTCTCACGCCATGTACACCCGGACAATTGCAGTTGTCCAATTGAGGAGCATAGTTGAACTATGGCTTTAATCGGATTATGTACTGAGTGTTTCTGAAGTTGTAGAAGAAAACGCTATTCCATGTGTGAATCAGGCCTATTATTTGAAGTTTGAAGTGAATCTTAAAGGGGATGGGAGATGGCACTCTCCTTGGTTTGTTGCATGTTACACCCAAAACACACCTATAGGCTTCAGACCAACCCATTTTAGATTGGCGTGGGGCCCAAGAGTAATTATCCGCCGGTATAATAGCAACAGCGCCAGAGATCCGCCCACAAAGCAACTTGTGTTTCGCGCTTCTCACTAGCGTTTCAGACCGTTAAAATAGTGCCATAAGTGTATATGTTTTAGGGCTTTGACTCCGAACTCGAAAAAAAAATTTGAACGAATATTAGGCAGCCCTTAATATTCGAAGCTGTTATGGGCAGGCCAAGAGGGAGAGACGTCGGAGAACCCGACGCAGTCTATTCATAATATTGTAAAGACCACGGAAGAGGCAGTGAATGAAGTATTGATTAGACAGCGATTTGTTAGAAACCTAATAAACTGTTGGAACACGCAAGACCGGTAACCATAGCAACGCCGGTAAACAAACCTCGCAAAGCCCAATCCAGGGCTGAATCCGAATATACTATATATACTTATAGTATGCATTTTGTAGTACGCCACAAATATAGCGCGTCCGAATGCTCACTACGCATTGTGTACTACGGAAAACGTTTCCGAATGCGTACTACCGCCACAGTATACAACGGTATGTCACTACGCTATCCCACAATGCAACCGGAGTCTGGTAACGAACGAAGAAGAGATGGCTGACCCGACACTACCAACCATAGATATATATATTAACTAGATGCCCTACGGCGGCGTCTAGAACGTCACCACTGGCGGCCATCTTACTACAGTAAGCTGCTCAGCCATAACATTGTGTTGGTAGTGATTCATGTACTTTTTAAACAACCATAACTTGCTCAATTTTCAACCGATTTACAAACGGTTTGGTTTATTACAAACGTTATTAACGTGGTTATGATATTGTACCAATTTTAGAACATGATTATATTTTTCATTATTCTATCAAAAGTATGCAGTGTCATAACTACATCTCTGACGATTATAACAAACCAAACCGTTTGAAAATCGGTTGAAAATTGAGCAAGTTATGGTTGTTTAAAAAGTACATGAATCACTACCAACACAATGTTATGGTTGAGCAGCATACTGTGGTAAGATGGCCGCCAGTGGTGACCTTCGACTCCATTGGCCAGCAGCGCGGACGAGGCATCTAGTTAATATATATATCTATGCTACCAACAGCGGCTTAGAAAGACGTCGTAGAAAGCGGCGAAAAAAAGAGACATTAAAAAGAGTAAAAAAGTAAAGTAAGTAATTAAGCTGTAGACCGTACTACACTGTCAAGTGCAGTACGGTCAAGTAGTAGACACTGAACAGAAATAGTATGTACTTAGTATTCGGATTCAGCCCAGGTCTTACTGAAGGCATTTAATGGTCAAAATATTATTAATAAATATTCGAATATATTCGAATATTAATATTAATAAACAAACGAACTTCGAATAGGATTTTTGGGTAAAAGTCAAAGCCCTAATATGTTTACGGTCAATCGATTTGGAATTTTATTTTGCATTCTGCGCATGCTCAAGATCTTTTCCGGGGGCCTTGAGCCAGAAGTAGAAGGAGACGGTAGTCGTGTTGTTGTCGCTGTCAGACAACGAGAACTGTGATTTATTTAAAAAGTTGGCGCAGAAGATGGAGGAAGCCGGTGTCGTGCTAATGTAGTTACCCCCTATAAGAGGTGTATCGTCATCAACATGCATTCAGTATACACTATGCTTTCACCCAAGGCTGAATTAAAGGTACATGTTTTTCTAAATGTTGGTCATCAACGAGGTTGTAAAGTACTAACTTTGGCCACATCTGTCAAAATAAATGTTTGTTGCTTCCGAAGTTTTAATGTTCTTTATTCATTCATTGCACCGCAGCCGAACTGACGGGGATGTTCTGCGATATTATGATTCTTAAAGACTGTGTTGGGTTCTGCGACTCTCTGGTACTTCCACAACAAGTAAAGATTCGTAGTGGGGGTTATCTCGCCCATGGAGAAGAAGGAATTGGGGGAAAGGAACGCTGGCTCTGACTCTCTGAAGTCCAGATTGAACCGCGACATGGAGAGAAAGGAATTGTTGCCATATACAGACTCCCATCAGAGCTGCTCCACCGCCGGAGGAGCTGCTTGCTCTGCTATAATCTGACAATTGCAGTTGTTCAATTGAGGAGCATAGTCAAACTATGTCTTTAATCTGATTAAGCTGTGCATGTAAACGTACTGTGTGTGTCTCCTTGACAGATTCTTATAGCCTAGAAATCTAGAAGCCCCTAGCGGCAGCAAAATTAATTTGCAGCCAGGGAGGTCTAGCCTTCTGTCGTCGTTTTTCGCTGCTAGAAACAGAAAATGGGACAGGCCAATCAGATCGTGAGGGGCGGCATCGAGCTGAATGACGACAGAGCTGTGACGGTTCCGTGTTAAAGGTAAACAATAATGGCTGCTGCTGGCGAACAGCTGTCTTTCGACTCTGCTTTGGCCGCGACTCTTCAAGACTTGAAGTTATAATTTTCTTTGAGAAATGAACAAAGAACTGCACTGAAGTCTTACCTGGAAAATAAAGATGTATTCTGAGTTTTGCCGACCGGATACGGTAAAAGTTTCGTCGTTGGTCTCCATTCTCTCAATCCACCATTCACAACACTTCCCCATGGAAATTTCCGTCGCTCTGACTACGTCACCTTCTTCGTTGCTCTGATTGGATGTAGCGCTATCCTATTGCGTGCAGAGGGAACTTGAAAGGCAACCGTTTATCCCGCCCACACTGCCACCGTATGAGACCAGACCCAATATCTTTCTGATATGGGTCTGGCTTGCCAGGCTAAGATTCTTATGTAATTCCCTGTTTGTGCCCATGTGGTCTGCATACACTTAGCACTAAGAGTGCTTTACAGGTAGTGCACCATGATATATCCTTAAAGAATATATGCTCACATCTCAAAAACACATTTTTAACGCAACATCTTTGTGTTTGTCAGTGTGTGTGTGTGTGTGTGTGTGTGTGTGTGTGTGTGTGTGTGTGTGTGTGTGTGTGTGTGTGTGTACGCATTCTGTGTGAGCAGGTGGGAGTTGGCTTAATATGCTTGAGGACGTTTTGTGTGGAAGGTAGAGCGAGTGAGACAGAAAGAGTACTTAGAGAGAAGTATAACTAGAGAGAGAGAGTGATAGTGAGAGAGAGAGAGAGCTAGAGCCAAGCCAGAGCCAGAGAGAGAGAGAGAGAGCCAGAGAGAGAGGGAGAGGGAGCTAGAGAGAGAGGGAGAGAGAGCTGGAGAGAGCGAAAGCGAGAGCTTGTGCTGCAATGGGACACCTAAATCAACATAGCTCAAAATCTCCCCGTTTCATGCACATGTCATCTTCTCCTGCTCCCAGTCAAGGAGCAACCATCCTGGGTGTGTGTTTGTGTGTGTGTGTGTGTGTGTGTGTGTGTGTGTGTGTGTGTGTGTGTGTGTGTGTGTGTGTGTGTGTGTGTGTGTGTGTGTGTGTGTGTGTGTACCGGGATATACAAAGCTAGAGACAACATGCAACAATAAACCATACATGTGTATGCAGGTTCCGTGGTTCAGTCACAATGTTACTGTTATTATTAACACAAGTAATGAGACTCAGTCTCACAATCTCTGACATACTCAGAACGATGGTCCCACAGACGGTTGGACAGACGGTCAGACGGTCAGACAGACAGACGGTCAGACAGACGGACAGACAGACAGACCAACAGACAGACAGACAGACAGGCACAGACAGACAGACAGACCTTATGCAGTGAGGTACGTTCCACAAGTTGAAAAGGGGCGGGGTCGATCTTGCAGTTGCTGAAGTTGACCTGTTCATCAAGCTGTTGCTCCTCCCACTCTGCAATCTGGGGGGGGGAAGGAGAGGAGGGAGAGGGAGAAGAGGTGAGGGAGGGGAGGAGGGAGAGGGAGTGGATGGGAGGGAGAGGGAGAGGAGGGGAGGGGATGGAGAAGATGGGAGGGAGAGGCGGGGAGGGAGAGGGAGAAGAGGAGGGGAGGGAGTGGGAGAAGTGGGGAGGGGAGGAGGTGAGGGAGAACAGGGGAGGGGAGGAGGCGAGGGGGCGGAGAGGGAGAAGAGGGGAGGGAGAGGAGGGGAGGGAGAGGAGGAGAGGGGATGGAGTGGTGGGGAGGGAGAGGGAGAAGAGGGGAGGGAGAGGAGGGAGAAGGAGAAGAGGGGAGGGAGAGGAGGGAGAAGGAGAAGAGAGGAGGGAGAGAAGGGGAGTGAGAGGGAGAAAAGGGGAAGGAGAGGAGGGGAGGGAGAGGGAGAAGAGGGGAGGCCCAGTTGGGGAGTGGGTAGGTGCAGGAAAGGGGAGATGAGTATACCGTCTGGGTTTAAAACTGCCTCAGAGCAGCAGGAATACATCGATTAACCCACGTTTGGAGTCTCTGGATGCCTACAGGTTGAATTTAAATGAATTTCGGGCCTCATTGGCCTCAGGGCGCCTGCATAGCTGTCTTTATTCAACAGAGGAGAGACAGACAGAGACAGAGAGACAGAGAGACAGAGAGAGACAGGCAGAGACAGAAAGACAGAGACAGAGACAGGGATAGAGAGACAGAGACAGAGACAGAGACTGGGAGAGACAGAGAGGAGTAGAGACATCCAACACACTCTTGATACATTCCAGAACTCAAGCTTTGTGAATGGATGAATGACACAGGAAAGTGTGTGATTCATATGTGTGTGACACATGCGATTTGTGTGAGGGGGTTGCTGTGTGTGTGTGTGTGTGTGTGTGTGTGTGTGTGTGTGTGTGTGTGTGTGTGTGTGTGTGTGTGTGTGTGTGTGTGTGTGTGTGTGTGTGTGTGTGCGTGCGCACGTGCGTTGGAGGGAGGCTGAAGGGTGCCTGTATGTGTGAAGATGTGTTGGTAGATGACAGGAAGTGTGAGGAAGAAGAGATGGATTGAGAACAGATTGAGAGAGAGGTTGAGACGGAGGAGTGTGAGGGATGGCAGGCGAACACGGGGAAATGAGAAGGGCTGTTGATGAATTATTATGAATGATGTCATCTCCCAAAATATCAGTCTGCAGGTAATCTCTGGACGTGAGAGGAGCCTTATAACCCTGTCAGAAACATCAGGATATCATCCGTCACTCCATTTTTGGAGCTTGGGAAGCCCTCCAATTGGTTCTATGCCTCACATTTCTCATCTGATGTGCTAGGGGATATAAGCATCCTCTAATTCCCTGAACAAGGCCTATGTTCTCTTCACATGGGGCCCTCGTTTAGAAACAAGGGAGGCTCGAAGGCTCATGGCTGACAGGCCAGACCCCTCCTCCTCCTCCTATTGTCTTTGGGCCCTTACCTCTCGGATGGTCATGTCGTCCTCCGTGTCCCCGTCGTCCTGCAGAGAGGACCAGAGAAGAGAGGGAGTCAACACACACACACACACACGCACACACACACACACACACACACACACACACACACACACACACACACACACACACACACACACACACACACACACACGCCACACACACACACACACACACACACACACACACACAAACACACATGCGGCAGGCATGGAGCTAGTGCCCCGACGAGCAGCTACAGTGAACCTCTGAGGCTGATGGAGAGAGATGGAGGACGGATGATACTTGAACAGCTGGAGCACATGATGATCAGCACAGAGATGGATCCCTCCCCCCCCTGCCCAGTCCCTCAACCCCCCATCCCAAACCCCATGGAAGCCTCAAAGTAACCAGGCAACCCCAGTAGTGTGTGAGACTCGCGAGTACGTCTCAGATGAATATTGTTTGAGAGAGAGTGAGCGAGAGTGTGTGTGTGTGTGTGTGTGTGTGTGTGTGTGTGTGTGTGTGTGTGTGTGTGTGTGTGTGTGTGTGTGTGTGTGTGTGTGTGTAACCCACGGGCTGATGGGGGCCCTGAGCTCGTTTATCCCAGCCACTCTGGAGGCTGACCTGTCGGTAACCCTGGTAACTGTTGCCGTGGGGCAGAGGCAGAGGTGCTCTGTACTGAAGCATTATGTATGCAGTGGTGGGACATGCCCCGAGATGGCAATTGAGGATGCACGCACACACACACACACACACACACACACACACACACACACACACACACACACACACACACACACACACACACACACACACACACACACACACACACACACACACACACACACACACACACACCCAAACAGCCATCCCCACACACTCCATCTCACCGACGGATCGCTGGGTGTGTTATGTAATGGGAGGGTAAGTGAGTAACGAACGCCACTGAAAACAAACTGCTGCAATAGCGCAATACTGCGCAACTAACAGGAAATGATGCAGTTGTCATGCTTTTATCGAATAACACATTGAGAGACTTTTCAGCATTAAAATGTACCCATGTGTTATTAGATATTCTTATGGCTATTTGTGTGTGTGTGTGTGTGTGTGTGTGTGTGTGTGTGTGTGTGTGTGTGTGTGTGTGTGTGTGTGTGTGTGTGTGTGTGTGTGTATGAGATAAGTCAAATCAGAAAATAAATGGACGGTAATTGAAATGTTGGGGATTTAATGAAGGGCAGAGAACTTTACAGTAATGGTATGTGTTTGTGGGTACACAATCACATGCATACAACTTCCTGCTCCTATGGTGTAAATGTGTCTGTGTGCGCGTGTCTGTGTGTGAGAGAGACAGAGTGAGACTGCTGACAATAGATGGTTACATCAGTACTGCTAAGTGGGCAGCTTCTGTGACCAGAGAATGATGTAGGAGCCATCCTTCTCCCACTGCCTCTCTCCCTCTCTCTGCCTCCACTCATTGATCTGTCCATCTCTCTGGCAAGTCAGCACACACTAACACACACACACACACACACACACACACACACACACACACACACACACACACACACACACACACACACACACACACACACACACAGTACTGTAGTGTTAAGGCATCGTCTATGCCCGTCATCCACTATAGAGAATGTCTTCCTCACACAACCTGGGCAATCGATCCATTCAAGCTCTCCATTGGCATTTCCATGCCTCATTCCACATTTCATTTATAGCATTTTGAAACATACTCCCATCCCTATTGTATTGATTTAGGTTTCGTTATAATTTCTGTATTTCCAGAATTCCTGCCTCCTGTGGTATGATAGAGAAATTGTCATGTGCTAGCATTGGCTTATAATTATTATTATACGGTTCTTCTCAATGCCGTGGAACGCTATGTTCACTTGCATGGGCCCCTCACAACTTTCGGCGGTAAATTATATTTGATAATTCACCGCTGTCATGGAAAACAAAGGACTTTTAGCCTCTAATGACGTCTTTGGTATCACTCCACAAGTAGTCCGGTCACTTGTAAACCCCAGCGTCTTCGGTTGCTAAGCGACGTATTTCTCTGATGATCCACACTACGAATGCTGGTAACAAATAAATTGTAATTTTTTTGTTTTGGCAAGTAGCCGTGTAATAAGCGGGATAATGTATAGAAGGTCGCCGGTCGGTCATTATCGAAAATAAGCCCCTTCAGGGCGAAGCAAGACCCTCTGCTGCGCGTCGGTTTCCTGATAATGACCGGCGTTCTATACATTATCCCTTGCATAATTGGCCGTTGCTAACCATAATTGACCGCTGTCAAGGAAAGTGTATTTTTTGCCTTGTCTTTCGTAGCACTCCACAAGTTGTCCGGTAACTTATCAACCCCAGCGTCATTGGCAAACGATATCTCTGCTGATCCAGACTACGAATGGTAACAAATAAATTGTAAAGACTCACAAAGTGAGCCTCGCCCTCACACAGCCTCTCCCAGGACGAAGCAAGACACCTCCGCTTTGCGGCGGGGTCCTGTTGTTAGGGCTTATTTTCCAGATAAGGACCGGCGTTCTATACATTACCCCTCACATATTAAACCCACTGTTCCAACCCACTCTCATAGTGTAATTCAAACAATATGAGATCACCATTATGAGATCAACTCTATGAGATCACCAGTATAAGATCAGCACTATGAGATCAGCACTATGAGATCACAGAGGTCTAGGAAGGAGGGGGGGGGGGTGGGGGTGTTACGAGCCAGGGCCAACTTTTTCTCGGCCGGTGCAGTCCAGCGCTGCCCAGACAGATTGTAAATGGTATTGTCACACGTCCACGCGCCTCGCCACCTGTGTCCCTGGGTCGTGTTGTCAAAGAATACATTAACAGGCTTCTTGACGTTGTTGAACACTCACAAACTGGTTGGCGCAGACTGGCCAAAATATACCATTTACTCCTGTTCACGCTACATGATATTTCAGTTACACTGACACTGGGAAATACTACTATGGTGACGATCATCGCATGAGAAAACATGGATACATGATTCAGTCCAAAACAAAGGCCTCTCCCTCTCCCTCCCCTCCTCACATAGTCCAGCATATCGCAAATACAAAACATATATCTCAATTCTCTGGCACCCTGTTCCTGGTCCACAACCTGGCAGCTCTCTGACCTCTCCTCATCCTCTCTGCTGCTGGTTTTCTGCCGAGCCGGCGATGCTCTGGACCGAAACTACCCTCAATTCAATTTAGCAAAGGGGAGGCTGAGAGAAACACAGGGTCACTGGCCCCTTGTTCAGGGCCCGCGCTAACACAAACACACACTGGGCTAAACAACCACTAACCCAAACACAGAGAAGGGCCTTGTATTAATAATTCCCTTTTGTTTTTTAAAGGGCATAATACTTAAAATAAGAGGAAATATTAATCTCTCATGCCAGATGGGGATCACAGTGTTGGAACACCAGCTCCTCTGCAGTGTGTGGGGATGTGCATATGTCAAGGGTTCACCATAACTCATCATGACAAGGAGCGCAGGAGACAGAGGGATGGAGAGAGACGGAGAGAGACTAAGACAGAGAGAGACAAAGAGACAGAGAAAGAGAGAAAGACAGAGAGAGAGAGATAGAGTAGTTAACCAGGAGGACAGAGGTCACATGCACCACCATCCGCCTCCACGTTGACCAGGTAACACAAACACACACAGAAACTCATAGGGCCCTATTTTAACGGTCTGAAACGCAAGTGAGAAGCGCCAAAACGCATGTATCTTTGTGGGCGGTTCTATGGCGATGTTGCTATTTTATTGGCGGATAAATTAATCTTGCGCCCGGCGCAAATCTAAAAAGGGTTGGTCTGAAGTAGCCTATTACCCGTAGGTGTGGTTTGGGCGTGAAGTGCAATAAACCAATGAGAGTGCCATCTCCCATCCCCTTTAAGAGCCATGAGCGCATTTTAATCTGACGAGTTCATAATTTGAAAGCGCGTTTGCAGTCTCCGATGAGACAGATGCAAAACCACATGAATTTGAAACTTCAAATGGCTCAGTTTATGGCCAAATAATATGGCCTAATTCACACATGGAATAGCATTTTCTTCCACAACTTCAGAAATACTGAGTCCTCAAATACATTTCGGTGAAGAA
Source organism: Gadus morhua (assembly GCF_902167405.1). NCBI lineage: Eukaryota > Metazoa > Chordata > Actinopteri > Gadiformes > Gadidae > Gadus > Gadus morhua. The sequence goes on from NC_044063.1 coordinate 30,291,605, forward strand.
AACTGAACACACATATAATATGTGTTAACTGTGGTTCTATTTAATGATATGTGCAATACATTAACAGACATCATTTCTTACCAGTATTGTATGCATTATCGTTGTTGACTTGTGTTCCTAATATGCATGTGTCCCCCCGTTAATATACATTGCCATGGACTGCATTATGCATTACGCGTTTAGTTTGCGTGTGTTTAAACAGATGGACGCAAACACGCGCGCCCGCATTCATTCATTATTTTACACATACACACACGCGCACCCGCATTCATTCATTCTTTTTAACACTCACTCGCGGTAAAACAATGTCTTCTCCTGATCAAATACTCATGAATCCTAAAAGTTATGGGCTTGTACACGATGTCTGTGTCTAGAAAATATGTGTTTGCTGTACGGTGTTTGCAGATGCATTGATTTAAAAGTAAAACTTTTTACCCGTGTATCAGCTGTTCTTTCCCAAATAATTTACCAAGAATGTGTGGCTAGGTAGATGAGAGAAGCAAAGTGTATGCGCGAGGTGCACAAGCAACATTATGCATGCGCCCTTAAAATAGCATCTGAACAACGTGCCACTGACTTTAAACCAGGTATTTCCTGGTTTGTGGCGGAACCGTTTTCTGAAACTGCAAAGTAGCTCCAGGGAACGTTTGCGCCAGAACACGCCTCCTCCTTTCGCCGAACCACCCCTTTAGGAGCAAGATCATTCCCTAATTTATTGACGAGTGGCGGCGGAGGGAAAAGAACACTCTGGCCAGTTGCAAACTAGCAACGACACATGCGTCAGTGTAGAAAGTCAATTGCGCTGGATGTAAGTTAGGGCCCATAAAGTCTCTTACGCAGATAATAGCCAGCTGCTGGAGGCTTTCGCCTGTATGCCCCACAAGATCATTTCAACAGAGAAGGATCACAAACATCAGGATGTGCTTATGTTAGGGGTTGAGTAGCCCAGTGTGTGTCCTAATCCAACCGGTGGACGTGTATCATTTACATTTAGCGGAATTTTTAGCGGAATTCAACGCTTTTATCCAAAACGACTTACAACCATTCGTTCACACACCGACGACGGAGTCAGCCACACAGCGTAACAGCCAGCTTGTCAGGAGCAGTCAGGGTGAGGCGTCTCACTCAGGGACACCTCGACACTAACACAGTTAAGAGGAGCCGGGGATCAATCTAGCAACCTTCAGGCTACCAGTCAACCCACTCTACCTCCTGAGCTACTGCTGCTCCTTCCTCCTGTCTCCCTCAGGGGAACCACTCGACTGGTGTCAGATCAGTGGGGCCTGGTGCTCCGCAGAGCAGACGAGGGGCGCCAGCTGGCCGCCGGCGTGGCCGATGTTGTGTTTTGGCACGAGTGGGCTGCTCCAGGCGAGCGCTACGCCTACAGGGAGAGGCCTCAGAGGTCATGTTGTACCTCATAGGGTCATTCAGAGCGTCCGTTGGGAGGGGCCTCAGTACAGGGAATGAGGGGGGTGTAAGTCACGCCATATGGATGCGTTGATCTAGAATCTCCCTCCTGTAGCGTTCAGGGGGATGTCTTCATGGTCCCTGACTCTATGAAAGGTGTGGTTGAAGCGGTGCGACAGTATGCTCACCCAGAAGTAAGTCTTTAAGTGGGGCGGGGGCTCCTGGGGAATGAAACCACACAGGTTGAGACAAAACAAGTCGTTACATGACAAAGAAATCATTACGTGAAGATCAGGCCAAGCTCAGAACCACAGATGTTGCTTCAGCACAGATCACACGGACTAAAGCGATTCATCATGATCGTTGGAGCTGCAAATCAATAGATACTACATCACATAGAAAGATATTGTTTTTCTCATCACTCGCATGCCTTTACGATGGCAGCCTTATTGGATTGGATTATTCATTTTTTTGAGTATTTTTCAAGGGAACAATCTGAAATGGTTTGCCTCTGGAAACCTTGATTTGTTTAAGAGTACATGCAGCATATTGGATCTTCCTCCTGCTCCTCCACCATCAGGGTGGAGTCATTAGGCCCAGTACGCTGTTCCAGCTCCATCCATCACGCGCCACTCCCGTTTTGGAATGCCACGCGTTGCTAATCACAAATTAAACACTACCTCTGTGCTCCCCTGCATCATAGTTTGGCTTCAAATCCAATCCCTTACCCATTACCAGACGTCCAACTCGTTAGCCCTTACCCATTACCAGATGTCAAACTCGTTAGCCCTTACCCATTACCAGACGTCCAACTCGTTAGCCCTTACCCATTACCAGACGTCCAACTCGTTAGTCTTTACCCATTACCAGACGTCAAACTGGTTAGTCCTTACCCATTACCAGACGTCCAACTCGTTAGTCCTTACCCATTACCAGACATCCAACTCGGTAGTCTTTACCCATTACTAGACGTCAAACTAGTTAGTCCTTACCCATTACCAGACGTCCAACTCGTTAGTCCTTACCCATTACCAGACGTCCAACTCGTTAGTCCTTACCCATTACCAGATGTACTCGTTATTCAGCTCGTCTGATTGACCATGCAAATAATCTCTTTTTGATTTACATATGATATTACATTTTGTGTTTTGGTTCATGATGAGAATTTGCTTTCTTACATGCATTTCAAAAAGCCTGGTGTGATATCTGACCCTGATCTCAGCACGCGTGGTGGTTTAAAGGAGGCATCAGATCACTGATTGGACGCTTCAGATGGCGCTGATGATGGACAGCACAGACAGTATGTCAAGGTTGAACCGCTTCCTCCCCACAGACCACTGGACTGTTTACCTTAAGGAGGACCTGATTGAGACCACGTCACGACCCTGTGCCTCCAGCTCAGAGGGGTGACCTTTAGAGGTCGGTGGTATAATTGATCCCCTTGGTTTAGTTTCAAAAGAGGGAATGTTTTGTTATATCTGTGGTCAGATCCTCCTTGAATCCCCCTTATCCCCTTGTTTACCCCGGAGGGGGTCCTCATCTGGTCTCAGTGGTCGGCGACCCCTAGTGGGGCACGGGGAGGAGGTCGCTCAGCGCATTTGGGCACGATGGTGTGGGCTTCGCCCTGATCACAGGCCATCGGCGTCAGGGTGGGCCTGAGGGGTGTGGATGAAGATGGCAGACATTGGGTGGTCCGTTTATTGATTTGGGGGGGCACCCGATCAGGCTGATCGGTCTTACCACTACGGATATCCGGACCCGTTTGGGGGGCCTCCTGTGTTCAGGGGAGGTGGGCGGTTCCATGTTGTTGTTGTTGGACTGTACCCCCGCAGGGAGACAAGCACAGCGTTACACAGGGCAATACATATAGTGACCACTAGGATTAGTTAGTACTGCAACTAGTCAGTACTGCGCTGCATCCACTCCTCAGAGACCTGTTATCAGAGAGAAAGACACACTCGGTGTGCATGTGTGTTTCTGTCTGTGTGTGTGTGTGTGTGTGTGTGTGTGTGTGTGTGTGTGTGTGTGTGTGTGTGTGTGTGTGTGTGTGTGTGTGTGTGTGTGTGTGTGTGTGTGCTCACCTCCACGGCTTCTGCATCAGGGTTGGCACAAAACAGGTTCTTTAAAGCAATGCCCGAGTTATCATTATTTGCTGAAGACAGAGACAGAGACAGAGACAGAGACAGAGACAGAGACAGAGACAGAGGAGAAAGACAGAGAAAGACATTAGATTAAACTATCATTGTGTCTACTGTAATAGTATCACAAATTAAGTTTTAATTGTGTGTGTGTGTGTGTGTGTGTGTGTGTGTGTGTGTGTGTGTGTGTGTGTGTGTGTGTGTATATATATATATATATATGTGTGTGTGTGTGTGTGTGTGTGTGTGTGTGTGTGTGTGTGTGTGTGTGTGTGTGTGTGTGTGTGTGAGTGTCTTACCGGTGAGGATCTCGGGGGGGCGGTCTACGACTGATGGTCTCTTCAGGGCAGGTTTGAGGGGTTTCTGGGGGATGGGTCGGGTGGGACTCAAAGTGGACTCCTCAGTGGTGATCTAAACACACACACACACACACACACACACACACACACACACACACACACACACACACACACACACACACACACACACACACACACACACACACAGTATGGTCAACCTACAGTAATTAAAACACACCAACACAAAAACACACACAGCATGGTTGTCCGCAATATGTCTCAAAGGCTATCTCTTCTCCATGACAAGCCAAATTTGTTGTGGTCTGGGTGTTGGTTCCTTATTCTGCAGTAGTTTATTCCTCCAGCAGAGGGGTGGTGGTTCCTTTATCTGCGTAGTTTATACCTCCAGCAGAGGGGTGGTGGTCCCTTCATCTGCAGGAGTTTATCCCGCCAGCAGACGTCATCCTTGTAAAAATGATTTATCAACACGTATAACATCCCTAATGTTCCACTTGATACTGTGGTCATAGAAGCAGGTTGGTCATTTTTAACGCAAATCGGATCAAGCATCAATACAGCATTTTGGTCCAAGCTTGCCATCTGTCGCACGCACGCATGCACACGTACGCACACACACACACACACACACACACACACACACACACACACACACACACACACACACACACACACACACACACACACACACAAGCACACACACAAGCACACACACACACACACACTCACAAAAACACACACACACACACTCAAAACATTTTGGTCCAAGCTTGCCATCTGTCGCACGCACGCATGCACACACGTACGCACACGCACGCTCACAAAAACACATACACACACACACACACACACACACACACACACACACACACACACACACACACACACACACACACACACACACACACACACACACTCACACAGACTCACACACACACACCTACTGGTGGTGCGTAACTGATGGAACCTGTTCACTGTTCCTCTGTAAACAGCAAGGCGGGCGGGTGAGTTATTTTCTTTCTTTGGCAGACACCCTTGAGAGCACCATCTTTAATACCCACATGCACAGAGGCCCAGGGAAATGACATACGTTCCTGTCTCCTGCACTTTAAAAAGTCATTCCAAATCCATCTCCAAAATAGATTATTTTTTCCCTTTTTGCTCTTTCCCAAATTTGATTTCTCCAGCCACTTACAGCCCCCCCTCCCTTTCCCGTAGTCACAGTAAGATTTGTATAACATTTTCCTCCCTCAGTAAGGAGAACCAGATTGTTTTCCATGTTTTAGACTATGAGCCTGGGAGGCAACCCACGGTATATGCAGGAATCATAGAGATGAATTTACTACCATTTACTACCTTTTTTACTACCTCCACAATATTTTTTACTACCAACACGACATCAAGCAGCGGGGCGGGGGGTATGCAAAGCACCACTTACTACTTACTATAAGGTATTAATGTGACACTGCCGCGATCCCTGTAGCCCTAGTGCTGCTGCTGCTAGCGCCGCAAAACAACGACATAGAGAGTAGAGGTCTGCACTCCCGCGGGAACCGACGCAAAATAGTGCGGCGCGGGACCAAAAATGATAGCTCATCGCGGGTGTGGGCGGGATGATAGAGGTGCATTTGCGGGTGCGGGCGGGCGGGATGATACACTGCACTCCCGCATATTAAATATGAGGTAAATATATATATAAAGTAAAATATACAAATTATCATGAAGCCCTCATCAATAAGCAAAACCCACTTTTCTAACAACTTTTCCTTCATGGTTGAAGCAGCAGCTGTTTCTTTTACCTTTCATTTTTCATTTAGACGTGCTGGTACTGACCTGCAGAGTTTTTATTACTGTTTATGTTGACTGTTATGTGACTGTTTCGTGTTTCAGTTACTGAGGCCTATTTAATGATTTATATGGTTGAAAACATGCAGGCTTACCAATAAATATGTTACCAGCCTAGCCTAAGTAAATTATGTGCGCGCTCGTTTTTTCCAAACCAATGGACAGGCTTTTCCTGAGACAGAAAGTGAACATCCATCCTTGCGGACTTGCGGGTGGGAGCAGGATATAATATCATAGATGCGGGCAGGAGCGGGACTAAAAATGACAGTTCTTTGCGGGAGCGGGTGGGAGTGGTGCTGTACAAGGCGGGAGCGTGACTGAAGCAAGACACCTCCGCTGCACGTCGGCGTCCTGTTCGCCCTGAAGTAAGACACCGCCGTGTATTTGCAACGTATATGCAAGGGATAATGTATAGAACGCTGGTCATTATTGCTTCACCCCTTCAACAATGACCTGATCAAAATGCGGCAATAAACTTCAGTTAAGACAACAGGAAATAAAATAAAAGGCAAGACATTTACTAGACAAAACACTAAAATGTCAGCACCTCTAAATGGACAGCCCTTTGAAATGCGGCGCCAAAGCTCATTGAGTCAATGGAGTGTCGAACTAAAAGGAAAGCGACACTTTCTTGTATTTTACATCATTTTAGTCGGTTAGTTACTGGTTAATGGGTGTCGGCCTATCGAAAAAGCAAAATTAACCGAAACTGACATCCCTAAGATGCATACCTTTTTCATTTCTTTTAGTTTGGATCTTTTTAAGGAATGGGTGAGATGTCTTATCAGCACTTATTCACACATTCACACAAAGATGGCAGAGTCAACCAGACAGCCAGCTCGTCAGGAGCAGTAAAGGTGAGTTGTTTTGCTCAGGGTACCTCGACACTCATCTAGGAGGAGCCGGGGATCCAACTAGCAACCTTCCGGTTACCAGTCAACCCGCTCTACCAACTGAGCCACTGCAGCCGCTTATATGATCCACGTTGTCCACTAGGCGGTCGATTAGGATATCCCGGAGCAGAGCGTAGGCCTTACCTGGAAGCGGACCTCCTGGGTTGAGTGGCGCTGCTGGCTGTTGGTGTCCTCCACGGGGGGCGGAGGGGGCGGGGACTCGGGGTCAGACATGCACTTCTTGAAGGCCATGGCGTTCTCCCGGATGTACTCCATGCGGCGCGCGCGGCCCAGCTGCTGGGAGAGGAGAGCCTGCAGCTGGGCCCGCTCGATGGAGCCCAGCAGGATCATGGACTCTGAGGAGGAGGGGGAGGAGGAGGAGACACACGTTACAGGAGGACCATGGACTCTGAGGAGGAGGGGGAGGAGGAGGAGACACACGTTACAGGAGGACCATGGACTCTGAGGAGGGGGAGGAGGAGACACACGTTACAGGAGGATCATGGACTCTGAGGAGGGGGAGGAGGAGGAGACACACGTTACAGGAGGACCATGGACTCTGAGGAGGAGGAGGAGGAGACACACGTTACAGGAGGATCATGGACTCTGGAGAAGGAGGAGGAGGAGGTGGAGACACACGTTACAGGAGGATCATGGACTCTGAGGAGAGGGAGGAGGAGGAGACACACGTTACAGGAGGACCATGGACTCTGAGGAGGGGGAGGAGGAGGAGACACACGTTACAGGAGGATCATGGACTCTGAGGAGGAGGGGGAGGAGGAGGAGACACACGTTACAGGAGGAACATGGACTCTGAGGAGGGGGAGGAGGAGGAGACACACGTTACAGGAGGATCATGGACTCTGAGGAGGAGGGGGAGGAGGAGGAGACACACGTTACAGGAGGACCATGGACTCTGAGGAGGGGGAGGAGGAGGAGACACACGTTACAGGAGGATCATGGACTCTGGAGAAGGAGGAGGAGGAGAGGACACACGTTACAGGAGGATTATGGACTCTGGAGAAGGAGGAGGAGGAGGAGGAGACACACGTTACAGGAGGATCATGGACTCTGGAGAAGGAGGAGGTGGAGGAGGAGGGAGAGGAGGAGGAGGTGGAGAGGACACACGTTACAGCAGGCACGGCGCCAGAATTCCAGTTGTGGATGGGCCAGACCAATTGTGGGTGGTCCTTAAATTAAAAACATTATCAAATCCCTGTTTAACCTAATACAAATGACTGACTAATATACTGTTATATTATCCGCGCATGTAGAGATTTGAATAGCTTTATGTTCTTTAAATATTTTGTTGCATTGTAAAAAGTTTCGGTGCATAGGACGGACCTATCCGCGATCTCTCCTCAGGCCTTTTTACACTGCCATGCCGGTTCGGTCGCGGCTTGGCACGCAAGGAACGTTCTTCTGCGTCTTTCTCGTAGATGCACCATCTTTCAACGTCTTTGCTAAAATGTGACTGCATCACCTTCTCTCCCATGATGGTCAGCAGCTCGCGGATTTCACCGTCTCTCCAGTTAGAACTGGAGAGAACAGCAGAGCGTCCGATCGAAATTACATCAAAAAGAAACCGCCAGTGTGTGTAGGGTCCGGGAGTGTAAAAATGTCTCTTGGTTCTGACCTAAGAAGAGCGCTTTGGAATTTCCATTACGCACCATATACAAAGAATATGCATTCAAATGTACTCTAGGCTACTACGTGATAATAATTAATACTATACCGCGATTTCACCGAAGATAACAGCCCCCTAACGCAAATCGGATCAAGCTTCAATATCAACACAGTTTGCGGCATTGCAAAAATAAAGCATTTCAGAAGCTTTAATAATAATGATTAAAATATATTAACCTTTATTTTTATATTTTTGAAGAAAAGTTTTGGGTGGGCCTGTTGAACAGTGGATGGTCCTAGGTCTGTCAGGCCCACCCATAACGCCGTGCCTGCGTTACAGCATGATCATGGACTCCAGAGGAGGAGGAGGAGGAGGTGGAGGAGCATGGAGGGGGTGGGCACCACCAGGCGGGTAAAAGGTAGAGGAGCAGCAGGGTCAGACAGAAGGTACAGCAGGATTGAAGAGGTGAAGAAATGTACAAGTGTTGAGACAACTAGGGAAGCCACATGTTGAGATGAGTTGCACAACAACCACAACATCAAATTGTTGTTGACAGAACATCATCAACAGTGTGTGTATGTGTAGGTGGGGGGGATGTGTATGCACATGCATATGACTGCAACTACATCCGCTTACATTCAAATTGGTATATTTACATACTGTGTGTGTGTGTGTGTGTGTGTGTGTGTGTGTGTGTGTGTCAGCAAGAGGGTGTTTGTTTTAAGTAATTGCCTTTGTGATAGGACGTGCTAATTTTGTGTTTGGTTAAATGCCGCAGCTAATTGTTCCAGCATGATTGCATAATTGAGACGCTCATGGAATATCAAATCGACATTCAGTGGAGCAGTGGAGAAGACTGCGTCAGTCAACCCATGGATTAAATGGAATACAATCAAAAAACACACAACACAAACCACACAAAGGACAAAGGCAGAGCGCAGGAACACCGTCCATCGCCATGGAAAGTGGGGTTCTTTGGTTTGGGGATTGTTTTTGCAGTCGTATGCCTTCCCCTTACGAAAGACCATATACCACCAGCTGTAGATGGCCCATGTACAGGAGCATTTCCACAAACATTTTATGGACTTGATTAGAGGGACCTTGAATCTTTGACTATTCGTATTTGTCAAAGCTTTCTCTTTAATAGTGGAATCTCTGTGTAAAGAAAGAGTCTAACAGTGGAGTGTTCCATTGGAGGACGGGGGTGCTGAGTGGGACTGAACGATTTGGGGAAATAATCGAATTGCGATTATTTTGACCAATATTGCGATTGCAATATAGTATGCAATTATTTTTTTTAAAGTTATGTTCTGTATTATTAAAATAAAATAAATATGAATGTTGGTGATTTCTGGTCAATAACAGTAGCAAATCACCCCCCCCCCCAAAAAATAAAGAAAGTACTTCTGTGTGCCTTATGTTGTAAAACTATGTTCTGCTTTCAGTAAATTTCCTTATTCTTTGTTTGATATCCCCTTTGTGTAATGGCAGTGGCTCTATCCAGGCATTGTCATTTTGGACTAGAGCACGTTCTAGAGTAGACAAACATTACAACAATTTTTGATGTGTGTTACTGTGTTTAAAGTTTTTAAACCACGCTAACGTTTCAACAAATTAGCAATCATTGGGCTGCATATAAAATGATATCGTATATGATTTGTCCATCAGTCGGCTATGCTTAATCTTAGTGCAGGATAACCCTAGACTGCATACACCAACACCTAGCCTTACATAGGAAAGCAAAATATAAAATTAGATTAGAATAGGGAAATAATTGCTGCACACAGCAGTCCACCAGTAAAAGTGGATGCGATGCTGCCACTCTATACTCTTAACAGAATAACTAAGTCGCCAAATGCATCATTAACTAATGCTTAGGTTGAATTCAGTGTGATTGTGTGTTTGCTTGTTTGTGTTTGCTTATGCATGCATTTATATATGAGAAAGCGTGGGGGTGCGTGTGTCAGGCCTGGCGTCATGGGCGGGCCTTAGGGGGCCTGGCCCGCCCTCGGAGTCAGTTGGGCCCGCCCCTGGACGGACGAGCCTGTCAGTCTCCCGCCAACCAAAAAAAAAAAAAAAGATCGCAGATCGCAATATTTCAGATTTGTACTAAATTTAAAGAAATATGGATAGACAGCGTTTTTTTAATCAAGGAGCACGGAGGGTCATAGACAGTTAAATTCATGGTGAAAGTCAGGAGTGTTCTGAGGAGTCATGGTCACCTGAGGTTGACACTCTGCTCAAGCCGAAGCTAACCGGGCTACAGACGTTGGGGTCATCCCTATGTTCCCCGGGTCCTATGTTCCCCGTTTTTCCAAAAAAAAGGGTCCTATGTTCCCCTGTAGCCATACATACCGGGGAGCATAGGACCCTTTTTGGGAAAAGCGGGGAACATAGGACCCTTTTCTGGGAAAAGGGTCCTATATTCCCCGCAATCTATCAATCTTTAAAAATATTTAAACTTTGACGTGACATTCGCGTGATGACAGCCAATCGGCGTTCAACAGCGTGGCCACTGAGTGACGTGTGTAACGTAACAGCCAATCAGCGTTCAACCGGCCAACTCAGTGCAGTGCAGTCCGGGTCGAGCTGCAGCATGGAGGAGAAAGTGATTGTTGCCGTTTGCTACTCCTGGAGCTCTTTATATAATAGTATATAATATAACATAATTGTATAATAATATCACGGCCAAAAGCTCTGTGCGCCTCCGGATGGCCGTTGCGCGGGGAGCTCTCGTAGGGATTGGGCTTCTCGGGGTTTGTTTACCAGCATATGAATAGACTGCCTCAGGTTCTGCGACGTCTCTCCCTCTTCCACAAAATGTAAAGACATGCAATGGTAGTTATCTCGGACAGAATTTGGCAGTAATGGTGGAAAAAGTAACAGACCGGGGAACATAGGACCCTTTTTTTGAAAAAGGGACCCGGGGAACATAGGACCCGGGGAACATAGACACGCTCCCTATATGTATATCACGGGGGAGAACCCCCCGATTAAATCGACCTATGACTTCACATTTCTGGCCTAAAAAAATGTGCCCCCCGCAGGGCAATGCAAGGCCCCCCCGCAAATCTGTGTCTGGCGCCGGGTCTGGCGTGTGTGGACGCGTGCGTGTGTGTGAGTGTGTGTGTGTGTGTGTGTGTGTGTGTGTGTGTGTGTGTGCGTGTGTGTGTGTGCGTGTGTGCGCGTGTGTGTGCGTGCGTGTGTGTGTTAGTCTCTCACCAGCAGACTCCACCAGTGCGAGGGTCTTGAGGTTCCCGGTGAGCAGGACGTTGTGGAGGTCCCGGTAGCAGCAGTTGAGGGTGATGTACCTTACGTCCCTCACCATGATGTCCTCCACGCGGATGTTGTACTTCCTGGGTGAGGACAGAGGGAGCGTCTGAGTGCAACAGGTAGAACACAAGGGGCCTAAAAAGGTTGGGTCTGAAGTAGCCCAATTACCCGTAGGTGTGGTTTGGGCGTAACGTGCAATAAACCAATGAGAGTGCCAGCTCCCATCCCCTTTAAGAGCCATTAGCGTATTTGAATCTGAAGAGTTGATATTTTGACAGCACCTCTGCAGTCTCCGATGAGACAGATGCACATGAATTTCAAACTTCAAATGGCTCAGTTTATGGCCAAATAATATGGCTTGATTCACACATAGAATTAGGTTTTCTTCCACAACTTCAAAAATACTGAGTCCTCAAATAAATTTTGGCAAAGAAAACTTATATGATATAACATATGATATGCAGTAACTGTGGTTCTATTTAATGATATACGCAATACATTATAAACATAGTTTCTTATCAGTATTGTATGCATTATCTTTATCGACTTGTGTTCCTAATATGCATGTGTCCCCCCGTTAATATACATTGCCATGGACTGCATTATGCGTTACGTGTTTATTTTGCGTGTGTTTAAACAGATGGATGCACACACGCGCACCCGCATTAATTCATTATTTTGCACATACCCACACGCGCGCCCGCATTCATTCATTCTTTTTAACACTCACTCGCGGTAAAACAATGTTTTCTCATGATCAAATACTCATCAATCCAGAAAGTTATGGGCATGTACACGATGTCTGTGTCAAGAAAATATGTGTTTGCTGTACACTGTTTGCAGATGCATTGATTTACAACTACAACTTATTACCGCTGTATCAGCTGTTCTTTGCCAAATTACCAATTTACCAAGAATGTGTGGCTAGGTAGATGAGAGAAGCAAAGTGTATTCACGAGGTGCACAAGCAACATTATGCATGCGCCCTTAAAATAGCATCCGAACAACACGCCACTGACTTTAAACCAGATATTTCCTGGTTCGTGGCGCAAGTGGTTTCTGAAACTGCAAAATAGCACCAGGGAACGTTTGCGCTAGAACACGCCTCCTCCTTTCGCTGAACCGCCCCTTGGGGTGCAAGATCATTCCCTAATTTACCGAGGCATGGCGCATGAGGGAAAAGAACGTTCTGCGCCAGTTGCAAACTAGCAACGACACATGCATCAGTGATTAAGTTAATTGCGCCAGATGCAAGATAGGGCCCAAGGTGTATCAGATCATTCACCACACACAAGGAGCGCCCTGCCGCCCGACCGGAGCGGGGTTGACCCCTGATCCTTAATCATCACACCAAAGGTTCAGCATGCATGTGAACACTGGGTTCCTTCTTAGTTTGAGGTTTCTGTGAGTGTGGTTAGTCTGAAATACAGTTTTACTGCCCCTTAACTGTTTAAGGTATCACTCCCTAAACCTGGCCATGTGTTCGCGTGAACCAGGCATGTGGAATCTGAGTTGCAAAAGGCAAAAAGAGGAGAAAGAAGAAGCGACAGTCACGGCGAGCAGAGCAGCAAAGATCCGGATAGCAATCGTGTCTCTGAGCATAATCCGCTCTGATCATAGGGTCTGATCGCCCGCTAGAGAGCGCTCCTCTGCTACGCGGCCTGAACGGCGAAGGACAGCTCCGGCAGGTCATATGCCAACGAGACAGGGGTACTAATCTGATTGCTCAGCGGCCGAGGCAGCTGCCTCCGGAGGGTTGGCTTAGCTCAGCAGGTAGAGCAGTTGACTTGTAACCGAAAGGTTGCTAGTTCGATCTCCAGCTCCTCCTAGCTGAGCGTTGATGTGTCCCTGGGCAAGACACTTCACCCTAACTGCTCCTGACGAGCTGGCTTTCGCCTTGCGTGGTTGACTCTGCTGTCGGTGTGTCAATGTGTGTATTAACCGATATAAGTCGCTTTGGATAAAAGCGTCTGCTAAATGCCCTAATTGTAATAGAAAGATTAGATTTGAAGACCTCAGGAGGAACACCACAACACACTGACAACCCAGCCTTCCCTAACTCCCCTCCCCTTATTTCCCTCCTCCCCTTCGCATCCGAGCTTACCCACAAACTAGGAGAAGAGAAACTTGTGGGTTATGAGATTAGAGGAGAGGTAAAGAGGGAGGGGGGTGTGATTGTGGAGATGAGGTCGGTGGCGAGGTTTAAAAAAACAAACAGGGAACAGAGGTGGAGAAGGAGGCATGATCGAATGATTGATTGAGTACGGGCGGGGGGCGTGAGGTGTGTGTCTTTGTGTGAAGGGGGGCTTGTATGAAAAAGAAAACCAATTCAATTTTGGCTTTGACTGGAGTCAAAAGCGCCCCAATCCCGCCCACTGCTGTATCCCATCCATCGCTGCCCAGAGTCCAGATCCAGGGACGGGCGGCAACGCAGACTCATCCGGGAGGGGGAGGCTCGTGTGTGTGGAGGGTGTGAGGGGCGACGTTGTGTGTGCACCAGAGTGCTACTCAGCAGAAATGAATTGTTGTTCCCGGGGCAGAAACAGGTGTGTGTCTATGTGTGTGTGTGTGTGTGTGTCTGTATCATCTGTTGAAGGAGCTTTGTGTCAGAGCCTCAGTGTTGAGGGCTGTTCTCAGCGTACAGGGGGCAAAGTGTTTCAGGAGCCATCAACTCCCCGCTCACCTTCCTTCTTCCCTGGTGGTTACAGCGGTTTCCGTTTGTTTGAACACACAACGGTCGGAGATCAAGGTTCAAAGGTCAACATTCACAGGTCAAGGTTCACAGGACAAGGTTTACAGTCAACCTTCACAGGTCAACCTCCACAGGTCAACCTTCACAGGTCAACCTTCAGAGGTCATGGTTCACAGATTAAGGTTCACAGGTCAACCTTCAGAGGTCATGGTTCACAGATTAAGGTTCACAGGTCAACCTTCAGAGGCCTTTGCTTTACCACCTTCTGGATCAGTGGAGGAAAGAGAAAACAAGACAACGCTGTTCCTTCATCAACACCGTGGCGTTAGAAGGGCCCATGGTTGGGTAGCGGCCACGCACCAGACCCCCGCGCTCCAGACCCCCGCGCTCCAGACCCCCGCGCTCCAGATCCCCGCGCTCCAGACCCCCGCGCTCCAGACCCCCGCGCTCCAGACCCCCGCACTCCAGACCCCCACGCTCCAGACCCCCACGCTCCAGACCCTGCTCTCCTCTTTGGGGGGACTGACGGGCCAGCGGTCAGTGAGGCCAGCGGTCCGTATGGCCCGGGGCCAGCACTGATTTCCCCCGGGAGCAGCATTTGCGGCTGATCAAACCAAATGGATTTCAGTCTAACTGAACCTTTACTCCGTGTCCCCTCGCTGTCCCAGCTCACCGGCCACTACACGTTCGATGGCAGCTGACACCCCACCCTTGTGTGCAGGGGTGATTCTAGACACATTTTCATGGGGGGGCCAGACTTGGGCCAGTTGTTTGGTTGGAGGGGCTCATTGAACCTAAATATTTAGTTTAGTACTAAGTAACGGCATTCACTTCAACAAAATAAACAATAATTTGGCTTTTTCCCGTTACAGCATTTATTTCAGTAGCATACTATTAAGTGTTTCCATAAGTTACAGCAATTGTCAATATAATACATTTGAAATGTTACATTGGTTAAAGAAATTGTCAATATGACAACATTTTGGGTTTATTTCACTGACATCGAACCCACTTAGTATCATACATCATCAACAGCAATAAAGTCAGTACGATATATTATAAATCTAAAGTGCCATCCCATCGCAAGCAATCAAACCCCCGTCCGGACGGAGTTAAAAAGAAAAAAAACAACGTTTGGAGGGGGGGCTACTGGGGGGTATGAGCTCAGTTTTACGGGGGAACTGGCCCCTGCTGGCCCCCCACCTAGAACCGCCCCTGCTTGTGTGTGTGTTTGTGTGGCTGAGCATGCCTGTGTGTGTGTGTAGGTACACACACTAGACCTAATACCTGCGTACACAGGCATGCATCATATCCATAGAAAGATATGGCAAAGATAATGGATTTGGCAAATTGAATAATGCAGTTGAGGGTGATCTGGGGGTCATCTGCCTTCATTCCCAAGAGTGAAGAAGAGTAGTTCAGCAGAATGTCTGTTAATGCGTAACTCTGCGTGTGTAACTGAGTGTGTGTGAGCATGTATGTGTGTGTGTTTGTGCGGGCGTAACTGTGTGTGTATCTGCTTGTGTGTATGTGAATGTGTCTGCATGTGTGTCTGGAGAACACACCACACACAGTGTTAGTGTTCTCCAGAAGCAATAAAGGAGGAGCTCGCTGTAATGATGTGGGGGAAGTAGGATCGCTTACCCTGACTGGCCTGACAGGTGACTACAGAGACGACCAGGTCATTGGAGAGGGGGCGGGGGAGTAGGAACTGGCTTTCAAAATGCCTGCGGAAGCTGTCTGAGACAGCTTCACTCTACCAGCGTCTGTCTTGTACGGTGTGGATTGGAATGAGAGCTTGTGAAGGGACTATTGCACATGCACGCATGAGCGCTTGCTGCGCGCCTGCGTGCTTACGCTATAGCATACTGCCTGAGAGCATGCGCAATAGCATACTGCCTGAGAAGGCAGTATCGCTGTCAAATCTGTCCCTGGGAAAAGTAACGTGGCGCCGAATTGAAAAAGGAACTATGTTTCGTTACCATATTTTCAGTAGTTGCGCATAACTTTAATTTTTACATGAAAAAGTAGTTAGGTTACTGGATTAACGCGTTACCTACTTTGTTACGCGTTACACACAACACTGTCTACCGGTCACAACGATCTCACGGTAACGTCAAAATCCATACCATAGAGCAAATTCACACTGGTGTACTTTCTATACTGTTTATAACGTAGGCCTACACCCCTACTTCAAATTTACGTTAAGAGTTTCCATCAGACTCGCGCGGTAGCCAAGCGTCATCGAAAGGCGAGCTCAGTTGCGCTGGGTGCTTCAAGTTTCTGAAGCAAATACTGAGATACCGATTGGCCCAGAGAAATGTCAATTATAAGAATTATCCAATAATGTTTCATATGAAGGACAGCCTCCCCCCCCCCCCCCCCCAAAAAAAGAACTCTCCGGTTCTACGCGATTTACGCGATTGACCCAATTGACCAAGAAAACGGAGACAAGTTCGCAGGTGTTAAACAGGCATGTGAGCCTATTCTAGTAGTACCCTAAAATGCAATTATTAACGCAAAAATAATATATAATGATATGAGATTATTAGAATATTCCGGTAGCCCTTTGAACGCTGGCATCCAGTGTGAGGATACACATTACCCATCAACCCCCCAGCTACGGGGCGTCGCTTTAGAAGGATTTTAATAATATACGCATTTACTAGCTACTATTATTACAGCCACATACTGGCGGTGTCCCCAGTATATACTGGTGGTGGTCCCAGTACTTTCTCGTGGTGTACCTACTAGCCTTGGTGTCCCCTGGTACATACTCTTGGTGTCCCCAGTACATAATGGTGGTGGTCCCAGTACTTACTCATGGTGTCCCCAGCCCAGCTCGGGCAGGTATGGCAACTTCTTGATACGGATGATGGAGTCGTAGAGGGAGGGCTGCAGGGACTGGGCTACAGCGTTGGCCAGGATCACCGCAATCATCACGGGCAGGATGTGTGAGATCTGGCCCGTCAGCTCGAACACGATGACTGCCGTGGACACCGTGTGGGTGACAGCCCCCGACAGAGCGGCCGCACCTGGGGACAGAGGGGCTTAGTACAGCCGCCTGCTTCTGGTTCCTCACACTCACTGATAGAGTGTGAGGATAACTTAAAAGTAAAGTAACACGGTACAGCACACGGTACGTAGGAACAGTATAGATATATATATAGAGATATATGTACATATATACACAAAAGTGAGCAAAACCTTGGGATATATATCAGACTTCTGTCCCAGTAGTAAGGAGCCTCCTACCGCCAATTAGGCTTCTCTCATGAGCAGTCCAAAGAACAGGGTCCCTGTTTAACCTCCTACATCCCGCTAAGGAGGCTTCTGTCATGAGCAGTCTAAATAACAGGCTCCCTGTCTCCCGTTCCAATCAGTCTCTGCTGAGAACTGTTCACAAAGTGGAAGCAGGAAAGATAATTAAGCGATAAACCAAGATAGATGGATATTTACATGGAGAAAAAGACACACAGAGAGAGGGAGAGACAGAGAGAGGGACAGGGAGAGGGAGGGAGGGGGAGAGAAATAAATAAATAGGTCAATTGTATTTCTTCTCGTACATAATTCCGTCTGTTACACTGCCTTTCTGTCTCTGCCAAACGTAAATTGCCTGTCCATGCCCCTACCCTACCCCCAAAAAAACGGGCAGTGAGCAGAAACCCCAGCGGTAGGGTCCAGGGAGGGCCTCCCATAAGAGACATGGACTGTGACAGCACTTCCATTAGCAAGGAGCGGCTCCACCGTGTTCTCCATGGAAACAGAGGCTTCTCATGAGAGGATAAGGGTCAGACAGAACAGTGTGTGGGAACCTCTGTCTGGGACGTCACCAGATCATCAGCCAGCAACAGTGTTGGCTGGGCTGTTGTGCTGAAGAGAAGAGGCTGCTTTAATAGGTCTGAGACAGAGGGGAAGGCTGGAGCTAGCAGGAATAGCTGGCTGACTCATCTAATTACAACACCTCTCCTTGGATAGGACATGGATGGCGTGGGGGGACCTGGTGAGGGTCGAGGGGGGGACCTTACCAACGACTGCGTAGCCCCCGGGCACGATGGGGTAGATGACTCCGTCCGTGTGGATGCCGTCGGGGAACCAGGCCGCCATGCTCTCTCCCACCAGACGACCGAATGCCGCCCCTGGACACAGGGTCAGGTTAAGAACATTACGATGGTGA
Source organism: Gadus morhua (assembly GCF_902167405.1). NCBI lineage: Eukaryota > Metazoa > Chordata > Actinopteri > Gadiformes > Gadidae > Gadus > Gadus morhua. Next base: position 30,309,974 of record NC_044063.1, read on the forward strand.
GAGCAAACCATCCGGGAATCCCCATCTTGTACATAACTACCCTGGGACAGGTTAACACACACAAAGCCCCTCACAGTGCCTTACCGATGACAAAGACGGGCATGAAGGCGCCACAGGGGACGGGGATGGTGGTGGCCAAAGCAGACATCCAGAACTGGTCAGAGACAGAGAGTGACAGAGACAGAGACAGAGACAGAGACAGAGACAGAGAGAGAGAGACACAGACAGACATTTATTGATTTTCAACATAACCTTATTGCAACATTTATTGCAAGAGATTTGTCACTTTTTTAGATAAGCCAATTAAGCTTTACAATATATACAGTATATATTGTCATAAAACATGCAAAAATATATATATATATCGCCATCAAAGAAAGACAACAAAACACCATCAACATCCCAAATGTTTTTCAAATGTCCTCCTGATCCTTCATCTTTTCATAATGCTTACATTCTAGCAAACTCTGTGCTTTTACCAAACCCTTGAAAGTTGCAACACATTCTCTTCCTTGACCACTTTGTATTTTCTTCCTCCTACTATAGTGGATCGCAAGTTTTGCTTGCCTAAACAAAAAATGTATCAATCTCCCTGTTTTCTTCTTTGTGTATTTTCACTGTCACCACACTGCATATAATTAAAGTCCCAACTTGCTGGGGAGTATCCAGCCGTGCTCCTCTTAGGACAGGCTCCCTTAGAAGCAAGTGAAGTGATTGATTGCAGTGCAAACTTGTTCTATCCATCATATTCCACACTTTAAAAACACTCACATAGAAAGGTGGCAAACATTTAAGACTGAAAAAGATGAGTCAAAAGTACAAAATCCCAAGTTCATATTCCCAATTTACCCTAAAATCATCTCTACAACTGGCCTCCTTGGTAAATCCGGGGGTCCTTATAGAAGATTTCTTAAACACTCCAATCTAAAAGCTCCCTTCCTACATTCAAGGTGACCAAACCGTGCCTCTACTTCAGATACATATAAAACATCTTGTGATATCCAGTGCAACTTTTCCTAAAAATGAATCTAGAATAATGCCCTGGATCATGGCTAAAAGACTCACTAGGGTGGGGATGTCCCGATCCAGCTTTTTGCACTTCCGATCCGATACCGATATTGTAGCTTTTATTGTTGTTATTGTAGCTCACCCACACTCCTCCACCCCAAAATCCACCCGACAGCCCCTTCACTAGGCCTGTTAATCCATTCACAGAGCTATCTCTAAACTCTGTTCATTCATTGACAGAGACCTCACTAAACCCTGTTCATTCATTCAAAGATATCTCGCAAAACTCGATTGATCTATTCTTAGAGATCTCTGTAAATTGTTTGCATATCCACAATCAGCTCACTCTTACACAGATGATTGCTGTTCTTCCTGAGGTTTAAAATTTTCAAATTACATATCCTTTTTTTGACACACAAGCATGCATTCAGACAGCATACAACACAAACAAAAACATTCAATAAAAAGCGGAAATTAAAATCCTTACTTGATTGGTTGGTTATTCTAATCAACCCATGAGAACCCTTATGTACTTATGAGGTCCAAAAGAAAAGGAAAAAAGCCTCTTTTAAAATAGAGAAAAAAAAAAACATGTAACACCTTGTGTAAACAACTACAATTTCAAATTGATTTTAAAGGCTATCTTACTTGTTTTAATCAAAACGTGGTAAAGAATTCCATGCTACCATTGCTCTGTAGTGCAGTGTTCTCTGTTCGGCCCCTGTTCTATAAATCTATATCGATGACTGACATGTAGAGGATTTGTGTTTATTGTGACAAAATATAAAGCTATTAAATAAGCTAACAGGACTCTTTGATTTTATTATATATCTTACAAGGCTGACAAGAGGGTAGTGTAACCTATGTTTAACTGGTAACCAATTCAACGTATTAAGCTTCTCACATACTCTAGTTCTGTATGAGCAGTTGAGCACCATACGAGCAGTTTTTGGTTTTGAGCTACCTCTAGCTTATAAAGATAATTTTGTGTTCGAACATGTGACTGTGCAGTAATGAGATAGGACTAAAGCTTGCATTAATTGTTTAATTAAGCATCCTGGTAAATATGTCCTACAATATCTAATTGCAGCCATCCCTCTACTCATTTTCTTCAACTTTCTTCTGACTTGTCAAGGACATGTGGCTGTCAATCAGCACACTAAGTAGCTTAACTTCTGTGACCTGTTCGATTTCTTTATCATCTAGTTTTAAATGTAGTTTCAGCTTTAGTCTCCCTCCCCGTTTAGAGCATAATACTATGCATTTTGTTTTGTCTATGTTAGTACCAATTTATTTATGTTAACCCATTTCCTAATCAGCACTAGCTCTTCATTTAGAACCTTTTCTAGAATGGTTGAGTCATCTGCATACATAGCAATGGAAGCATGGTTTAGAATTAAATGTAAACAGAGATCTCTCTAAACTCTGTTCTTTCATTCATAGATACGTATCTCTCTAAACTCTGTTCATTCATTCAAAGATATCTCTCTTAACCCCAAACTCCAAACAGTGCTTGTGAAAATTACACAAATAAAAGTGAAAAAGCACCAGTGAAAATTAGGACCTGAGAGAGAAAGGGAAAAAAATGAGAGAGGCAGAACGAGAGAGAGTGAGAGTGAGAGAGGCAGAACGAAAGAGAGAGAGTGAGAGAGGCAGAACGAGAGTGAGTGAGAGTGAGAGAGGCAGAACGAGAGTGAGTGAGAGTGAGAGGCAGAACGAGAGTGAGTGAGAGTGAGAGGCAGAACGAGAGTGAGTGAGAGTGAGAGGCAGAACGAGAGTGAGTGAGTGAGAGGCAGAACGAGAGTGAGTGAGTGAGAGGCAGAACGAGAGTGAGTGAGTGAGAGGCAGAACGAGAGTGAGTGAGTGAGTGAGTGAGTGAGTGAGTGAGTGAGTGAGAGAGAGAGAGAGAGAGAGAGAGAGAGAGAGAGAGAGAGAGAGAGAGAGAGAGAGAGAGAGAGAGATAGAGCATAAAGAGCAGGATGCTGGCCCATCAATGCGTGGATCCAGGACACACGCTGTCCTTACCCCTGGTCTGCAGGATTTCCTCTCGGACCACTGGGCCAATCAGAGTTCCTGGGGGTGACCCATGTGCTCTAATCTATAGGTCCCTCAGTTTAGGGTGAGGATGTCCCTTTGGGTCTACTTCCCCATCAGAGGGCCTTGTCAGGGACGAGGCTACGGCCCTGGAGATGCTGACTATGTTAGCAAATAGTTGTTATTTGGTCATTTCAATACTTACTCCCAGTTTCTAATTCATTATATCTATTTCCTTTTGTCCGGTCCCTGATTCTTTTTTATGATCTATACAGTACCATGTGATTGATACATTTCAACTATGTTAATGTTTGAAAGCTGATGCAATTTGTCAACCCCCCCAAATAAAACACACGTAAACATTTTCAGACTTTTGTGATGGACAAAACCGAGCCTCAGTGCAGTGTGTCTGTACAGACGCCAGCAGCAGTCCTCATCTATATAATGTGGAGATAATCCCAGAGCCCCAAATAGTTTGATTGGTTTAAATTGCATCCCTCCATCTCTCTATGCCTCTTTCAATCTCTGTCTCTTTCTCCAGCTCTCCTCTACTTCCTCTGTAGTCTATAGTTAGCAGTAATTAAGGCCAGCTGCCTCGCTCACGTAATGGATCTTCCCCTGTAAGACTGCACTGAATTCGCCTCATACCCTGACGCACGCACAGCAGGCCCCCGGACACACGCAGACACATCACTCACACACAGAGGAGACAACTTCCACACAAACAGACACACACAGGTAAACAAGTGAATAGATACAAATAACTTAAGAAAGCCAGTGGAACAGGTGCACACACATACACATAAGCTTCTTAGAGTACCATATTAAGCCCTATATAAATTTAATTTATTATTATTATTATTACACAACGACGCAACTAAAGATCTTAACAGGGCTAGGTTCCAGAAACACAACATACACACACACACACACACACACACACACACACACACACACACACACACACACACACACACACACACACACACACACACACACACACACACACACACACACACACACACACCTAAGGAGATATGGTGATGCTCAACCTCTAATAAGCATTCCGCAGGCTTAGCGGATCTAAGCCTGCGCCAACTCATAACACAGGCTTAAGTCTGTGGACTCTGGAGAGAGCTTCACATGTCTGTGGACTCTGCAGAGACCTTCACATGTTCGTGGACTCTGCAGAGACCTTCAGATGTCCGTGGACCTGCTCTCCTCTGTGTGGCTGTGTGTACAGCAAAAGACCAGCGAGAGAGAGTCTTAATAACGATGAGGGCAGGCCTCTGCATCACAGTGGTGAAAGGTGCCATGAGGAACAGATTAGCGCATAAATTCTGTTCAGGATGAACCGTGTCCAGAGATCCCATGAAGAGTCTCTACTAGTGATGGATTTAATGATTCTTTTCCTTGATTCAGTTCGCGTCGGTCAGTTCGCAAAGAAGAATCGTTCATTCAGTCGTGTTTCCGGTAGCGGTGAATCGAATCATGGAATGCACGGTTCTCAGCTGAGTCAGTCAGACTCAGCTCCTCCCTCGTTCTCATTCTTAAAAGATCTTGGAAGTCGGTCATCAATCAACACAACATTACAACTTTAACCAAACACAGCGGGATGGGGGGGGGGCGTAGCTGATTAATAGATGTTTAACATATCAGCAAGATTATGGACTTGATTTAGCAATAATGGTGGGAGTCCCGGGTGGAGAACGAACCATGACAGAACGAGACGGATTGACGAGACATTCAAATATTTGATTAATCTGGCATGACACAGAAAGTACAAAGACGGCATGCATTTACCATTTCACTGATATTGAATCATATTATCGTACACTCGCTCACTAAGCCTCTTCCCTCTTCACCACTCACAGTCAGTGAACGAACAATGAGTCAGCGAGTCAGCGACTAGTTGGTCAGGGAAGAGTCGAGTCTGAGAATGAACGAGACGAATGACAGCGAAATCAGTTTGGTCCAGTCTTGTTAAAGATTCGTTCATTCGAACTGATTCGGTCGCGAACGACCCATCACTAGTCTCTATGATCAGAAGAATCCATGGGAGGGACAGGAATACAGGGAATACAATCACAATGAAGGGATAGTGATACAGTGAGGACCATCACAATGAAGGGATAGGGATACTGTGAAGACCATCACAGTGAAGGGATACAGTGAGGACCATCACAGTGAAGGGATACAGTGAGGACCATCACAGTGAAGGGATACAGTGAGGACCGTCACAATGAAGGGATAGTGATACAGCGAGGACAGTCACAGTGAAGGGATACAGTGAGGACCATCACTATGAAGAGATACAGTGAGGACAGTCACAATGAAGGGATACAGTGAGGACCATCACAGTGAAGGGATACAGTGAGGACCATCACAATGAAGGGATACAGAGGACTATCACAGTGAAGGGATACAGTGAGGACCATCACAATGAAGGGATAGGGATAGGGATACAGTGAGGACCGTCACAGTGAAGGGATACAGTGAGGACCATCACAATGCAACGGTCACATGGGAAAATGTATTTCTGCCCCTTTATCCATACTAGAGTTTCCGAGCGCAACCTCTAGTTGTAGTTAACCCATAGCTATAATGTGGAAATCCCAGCGCATAATATCATAACATTTTGCCTATAATGTTACAACATTTAACGTTTTTGTTTCCCTATTACGTTATGAAGCGTGCATAATAATATTCTAATTGTAAGACGTTTTCACACATGTCCTCATTTTTGCCGCATTTGTATATAAGGAGATTCAAACCTGAGGGTGATTCACACTTGATGCTTTATACGCGGACATCGATGTCGTTTAGACATCAGTAGAATCAACGGGGGGTTTAGGGGGATGGGCTTGCAAGGGCCGGGATATGACTTTTGGCGCGTTTCCACCGGAGGGTCGGTTCAGTTCGCAAAGGTGCGGCACGGATCACGTTTCCACTGCCAAAATAGGGCGTGACCCGGACCGAGCCGTATTGAGCCGTACTCGTCTCGCAGTACACGTCTGTTGGGGCACTTTCACGCCTGAAAGGGTGCCAACAAGTTCGAGCTGCACATGCCATCCGTTGATTGGTCGACAAAATAGTCACTTTCGTGCGACAGGTGGATAATAACAAACAAACACAGTACCCACAAGGTATTTCTGGACAACGGCGAAAGCTTAGTTTATTGAAGAGAATGTCGCTCTGTTTGACGTACTTCATGGACGTCCTACATTGTTGCTCTTTTGTTTTGTGGCGTTCTTTTTCATTGGATTAATTAGCAGGCTGCACTGTGTCGGGCTGCTATGAGGTTCCACTGCCGCGGCTTTCGCCATCCAGCTTAAACCCCGCCCTACCATAAGGGTACTGTAAGTGCTGGAAACGCGAGCCGTAACTGTGCCGCACCTAACCGTACCTAACTGTACTACACCGTCACCTACCGCACCTAATCGTACCGGACCTAATTGTTCGGCGGACACACGCCATTAGAGTGTGGTGTCTTGCTCAGGGACACCTTGACACTAAGCTAGGAGGAGCCGGGGATCGAACTAGCAACCTTCTCGTAACCAGCAAACCACTCATCAGCCCTGTCGCTGTGACCTGGAGTCCATCCTTAAAATCGAGGTCTACTCCCCACAGGTTACTGCTGTCCCTCTCCTTCATAGAGCTCCTCCAGCCCACAGGTTACTGCTGTCCCTCTCCTTCATAGAGCTCCTCCATCCCACAGGTTACTGCTGTCCCTCTCCTTCATAGAGCTCCTCCAGCCCACAGGTTACTGCTGTCCCTCTCCTTCATAGAGCTCCTCCATTCCACAGGTTACTGCTGTCCCTCTCCTTCATAGAGCTCCTCCATCCCACAGGTTACTGCTGTCCCTCTCCTTCATAGAGCTCCTCCATCCCACAGGTTACTGCTGTCCCTCTCCTTCATAGAGCTCCTCCATCCCACAGGTTACTGCTGTCCCTCTCCTTCATAGAGCTCCTCCATCCCACAGGTTACTGCTGTCTCTCTCCTTCATAGAGCTCCTCCAGCCCACAGGTTACTGCTGTCCCTCTCCTTCATAGAGCTCCTCCAGCCCACAGGTTACTGCTGTCCCTCTCCTTCATAGAGCTCCTCCAGCCCACAGGTTACTGCTGTCCCTCTCCTTCATAGAGCTCCTCCAGCCCACAGGTTACTGCTGTCCCTCTCCTTCATAGAGCTCCTCCAGCCCACAGGTTACTGCTGTCCCTCTCCTTCATAGAGCTCCTCCAGCCCACAGGTTACTGCTGTCCCTCTCCTTCATAGAGCTCCTCCAGCCCACAGGTTACTGCTGTCCCTCTCCTTCATAGAGCTCCTCCAGCCCACAGGTTACTGCTGTCCCTCTCCTTCATAGAGCTCCTCCAGCCCACAGGTTACTGCTGTCCCTCTCCTTCATAGAGCTCCTCCACCCTAGAGGTTACTGAGGGTGAGGGCGAGAGAGAGAGAGAGAGAGAGAGAGAGAGAGAGAGAGAGAGAGAGAGAGAGAGAGAGAGAGAGAGAGAGAGAGAGAGAGAGAGAGAGAGACCAAGGGAACGCGGAGAGAGGGAGCGATGGAGAGAGGGAGCGAGGGACAGAGGGAGAGAGGGAGCGAGCAAGCTAGAGAGAGAGGGAGAGAGGGAGGGAGCGAGGAAGAGAGGGAGCGAGCCCAGCTCCTAGTTGATGCTGAGGCTTATCAAGCTAAAGAGGCCAGGGGCAGGGACACGCTCCCCAGAGTGTCAGCATCATGCGGACGTCTCTCTCCCTGCCCTGGTTCCCTTTCTGGGCTCTGCGGTAGTGTAACAGGAACACGTCCACTAAACCTCACATTCCCCTCCCATCTCAAGTGGAACAAGCAGAGGGAAGTCGGGAAGGCTGGAGGGCAGGAGGCAACAAACGGGGGGTGAAACTGAGGACGTTGCAAAACAACACAGGAAGGATGGCTTCACTGCAGTCTGTATCATAACAAACCCCTTTTGAGAGGAATTCAGTTTGTTTTGTACGAGAGGGGTTGGGTTGGTTTGGTACGATAATCATCGCTGTGAAGGCATGGACTCCATTTCATACGTATTTTTTCATACTCATAGAGCATGCGAAATACGTCTTTCAATAAACACTTTCATCAGGGCAGTTTAGAGCCGGCCCCTCTACAGGAGAGTTTGAGAGGGACAGAAAACAACCACTACGGTCAGACATGCTGAATCAGGAAGATTCAGCATGCAGGCTTTGGGAGGGGGGCGAGACACAGGAAAATGACCTCTCAACATGGATTTGCATAATTTGTTTGACCGAACACATTTATTCTCCATTGGACGAGCCGTCACATTATAATGGTTGTAAGCTGAGGTGCCAAGATGGTTACATTAAAGTTCAGAGGCCTTGCGGTACGTTTTGAGGGTCGACTTTGAAATAGCTGTGGTCCAATGGGCATGCAGGACTGTGTCATGTGATGGAACTGCCATGGCTATATCCGTCTGCACTCTCCCTCACTGTATTTCAACATCTGACATACTGCCTTACCCACATACAGAGACACTAAGGGAGGGACGGGAGAGGAAGAGAAGGAGAGAGGCAGGGAGAGGGAGAAACAGAGAAACAGAGAGAGATATTTATAACTATAACTATTGATATAGATAGATTGATACACCATTTGTGACAAACACACAAACATAATGTCTAAATGCACGCAAGATTGGTTGGATAGAACAACAAAAGGTACCAACAGAGCAAAGCATGGGCCAGCGATGGACAGAGCAAGTCACATGGCTGAGTACTTGTCACGCAGCGTCCGGACATCTGCACTTCATTCACACGTCATCCACAAACTGTGTGTGCGTGTGTGCGTGCGTGTGCGTGCGTGTGTGTGTTTCAGAGGACAGATTTTCGCCCAGGGCCTCTGGGAACCTAGGGGCCCCAAACCTATTCCCCTTCCAATTGAAGTCCTGCCAGCTCTATGCCATACACACACACGCACACACACGCACACGTACACACACAGACACACAGACACACACACACACACACACACAAACACACCTAGCAGAGGGCGTTTTGCCCAAACACATGCAAAGGCATAGTGATGATTCGCTCTTGGTGCAGAAAAGGAAGGGCAAACACTCATACACACCAACAGGTGTGTGTGTGTGTGTGTGTGTGTGTGTGTGTGTGTGTGTGTGTGTGTGTGTGTGTGTGTGTGTGTGTGTACCGTTCTGACCTTAGCTGCTCTCGGCCACCATTTTAACTGTCAAGCAGATGTAAGTGTGTGCATGAACACCTAAATTCGCACACAAGAAGAAGAGACACACAAGGGTTTAGAAGAGACTTTGCACACTCACACACACACACACACACACACACACACACACACACACACACACACACACACACACACACACACACACACACACACACACACACACACACACACACACACACAAGCGCAGCAATTGGACTCGCAAGCCCAGGTGAATCCCAAAGTGTTCTCAGAAGAGGTCAGCTGCGGAGATCGAGACCGTAATAGATGATAGATATTCTGCACCACTATGTAATGTAGACAAAAAGATTGAAAGAGAGATTCACATTGGACGCTGGCAGAATCACATATTCTCATATAGTCTTCAATTGCTGAAATAGAGATCAATACAATCCCTAACCACTACAGTGTCTGGATAACTTCAATGTTTGAGGGACCCTTCCCAGTTGACACACGCACACACACGCTGTGACACACTAACACACACAAAATCACACACACGCACACACATACACCCCGTCCTGTTACACACACACACACACACACACACACACACACACACACACACACACACACACACACACACACACACACACAGATTTATTTCTGTTTAACAGGATGAGCCTGTCGGTGGAGGCAGTTCAATTGCAATCGGGAGTGGGAGGGGCTTGATGCAGCCTCACCTCCCATCAGAAAGAGAGAAAGGTCAGTGTGAAGCCTGTGTCTGGATTATTCCTCCTCCTAGAGCCAGTCTGCATCACCATTAAAATCTGTTTTCACTCTAGAGTGGGCCCACTTCTGCCCTTTCTCTATTGACGCTAACTGGGGAGCACAGACCACACCCCAACGGAAACACATTAAACCACCACAGCCCAACGGTAAAATATCAAACTACCGCACCCCAACAGTAACACATTAAACCATGCCTTGCGTTGTTGACTCCGCCGTCGGTGTGTGAATGTGTGTGAGAATGGTTGCACGTCGCTTCGGACAAAAGCATCAGCAAAATGCCCTTAATGTAAATGTACTTGCCAGGGTGTTGAACGGAAGACAGCTTAAAGAGTGAACATGTGAACGGTAAACCTAAAAGCATAATGTTATAGACCAAGTCTCTGTTTCATCACTTTGATCGCTTCTGCTGCTGCTGCTCGGTATTCCGTTTCGTGGTTGAAGTGAAGAAGAGACACATTGGGCTGCAAAATGTGAGCGTGACACATTTAGTGACACCGTTAAAACGGAAGCAGATGAACAGCTGCCAATTTTTACTTCTGTTCTTTATCGCCCTGACAACAAGTGGGATTATTTCAATTGAACAAGAACACGACCAAACAAAGGAAGAGCTTTTTATATGCCACTAGACGATGTTCATAACAGATGGGTCTAGGAAGCATACGCAATATCAATACAATTTAGATTATTTTTTGTTTTTTGGTAAGATCAACAAACACCTCCACTGTTCGGAAAAAGAAAAGGGAGAACAGGAACTGAACGAATCAAGTAAAGGCAGCGGTACCTTCATGACGATGAAGAGGACCAGTGTGACGAACACGTTGACCTGCGGGTGCTGCCAGGCCTGCAGGTGGCCCAGGTAGTCAAAGTCCTCCGCGATGCCTTGCTTGGCCCACGTCCTGTTGTCCAGCAGGGTCACCAGCGCCTCCTTCTGGGTCAGCTGCACAACACAGGAAGTGACCTCATTCAGGACAATATCAACAGTGAAACATCACTCACAGCTGTAAAATGTTAGAGTTAACATGTTAGAGCAGAGAGTTAAGAACACATCACTAACAGCTGTAACATGTAAGAGTTAACATGTTATTGCAGAGAGTTAAGAGCACATCTCTAACATCTGTAACATGTTAGAGCAGAGAGTTAAGAGCACATCACTCACAGCTGTAACATGTTAGAGGATACATCTTAGAGCAGAGAGTTAAGAGCACATCACTAACAGCTGTAACATGTTAGAGCAAAGAGTTAAGAGCACATCACTCACAGCTGTAAGATGCTGGAATTTAACATCCTTATGGGAACAAAATCAACGCTTTCGCTCTGTTGTGTGTGTGTGCGGGCACGGGTGTATGTGCGTGGCCCTCTCTAATTAAATTGATAACTGTTATCTCACCAAATCTATGCAATGTTAGAGCAGAGGTTCGGTGTGAACACATCTTTGTTAGAGCAGCAGTGGTGCGGTGTGAACACGTCTATGTTATGTTAGAGCAGTGGTGCGGTGTGAACACGTCTATGTTATGTTAGAGAAGTGGTGCGGTGTGAACACGTCTATGTTATGTTAGAGCAGTGGTGCGGTGTGAACGCCTCTATGTTATGTTAGAGAAGTGGTGCATGGTGTCCACGTCTATGTTATGTTAGAGCAGCGGTGCAGGGTAACATGGTATACCTATATGTAAAGTTTTGGTAGCAGGTCTGCATAATAAACACATTTCTATTCAATTCACTTGTTGGTATGACCATAAAACTACAACAAAGTTAAAGATGTGTGTGTACCTGTGTGCGAGTGTGTTTGTGTGAACAAACATACCTTGCCGGCCATGAACTGTCCGAAGCCCGGGGGGAAGGTTAAGGTGGACACCAGCAGAGTGACGAGGGCGGGGTAGAGCAGGCGCCTGGGAAGAGACAGGTCAGGGGTCAGGGGTCAGAAATTGTGCAGACCAGGGATTCACGTTCATTAGATTAGCGATACAACCTCTTCTTTTTGTTTCTTATGGCTGCTTTTAAAGGACAGAGTCGAGGAGGGTGTTCACTTTTTGTCGGTCGCAGGTATGTTCCGTCTATGTTTTCAGATTTCAAACTCTTCATTTTGATGAGTGAAAGGATGCAATAGAAATAACAAAAACCAAAACTAGAAAAAACTGAATTGTGGCGGACAGCGTCATACGTACTTCTTCATGAGGAACTTGTTGATCGCCTTCTGCTTTCTGATGAACTGCACGATGAGTCGGTTCAGGTAGACAAAGAGAGCCCCGCCAAAACCACTGGCAATGCTGCACACAAACACACCCATACAGAGGAGGGGAAAGGGTTAGTCCAAATAGAGAGTGAGAGAGCGAGTGAGAGAGAGAATGAGTCCCACTGGACTCACTTTTTCACAATAATTGCAGTATTGCACATGTCCTCCATATTGTAAGTACTGTGTATGTACAGTGCATCTTTAATTTATCTGTTTATAGGAGATACTACACTTTTCTTAGTATCCCACATTTTACTTTTTATATATTGAGTATTTAATAGTGTAATATCTGATATGTAGATACATATATTTGTATAGAACGTTTTATATTTTGACATCTTTACCATTAAACTACTTTGGCAATGTACATTTTTGTATCTCATGCCAAGCTTTTTGGAATTTGACAGACAGACAGACAGACAGACTTACTTACAGGCTTACTTACGAAGAACAAAAGCAGCCATTAATATGTATGCAAACACTTCAGCAAGTCCGGAGAAGGGGTTTAGAGCGGGACAATTAGAGCACAGAAACACGGTTTACACCAGGAAGGGAGACGGGGCGGAGGCAGAAGGGTCATACGGACGAGGAGGATGGGTTCGAGAATTAGAGGTAGAGAAAGAGACAGCATGATAAGACTAGGAATCAGGACAGGCTTCAGACTACAGACACCATGACTGGAGAGAGAGGGGAATAATGGGGAGAGAACTCATGAGAGAGGCAGGGGAGGCCGGAGACTCACAGACGAAAACTATAGGGTTTATATAAGCAGCTATTTAGAGAGAGGGAGAGGGAGAGAGAGATATATGAAAAAAGAGAATTAGGTGTAAGGCAGATAAAAGAAAAAGGGGGGGGACCAGCTCAAAACAGTATCCAACTGCATTTTTCACTGTCTAATACCTCTGAATAAGAATACACATTGAGTGATCAGAGTTTGGTGTTCTAGCATGTATGTGTGAGAGTGTGTTTGCCTCCCACAGTGAGGGTAATTCCCAACACCTGAAGGTGTATAATAGGATACTGGAGGAACTTAAATTCCTAAACGTGTGCGCTTGCTGAATCCTTCTCTCTCTCTCTCTCTCTCTCTCTCTCTCTCTCTCCCTCTCTCCCTCTCTCCCTCTCTCCCTCTCTCTCTCTCTCTCTCTCAATAAGAAGACCCATCCAATAACATTGGGGAATCCACAAATACTCTGAATATCTAACAACAGCCAACTGGGAAGATGACAGAAATATCGGAGAAGAGGAGAAGAAAGGGGGAGCGGGAGAGAGAGACACATAGTGAGAGAGGAAACACTCTTCTTCTATTCCCAGTAAAGCCATGGAACTAGCCGAAGGGCTGGGTAGGGAGAAGAGAAGGCCCTCTGGGGGGCTCCTAGCCGTCACTAAATGATCCATGTTGGGTTGACTCACCCAAGCAGGGGTGAGCCCTTCTCAGGCTCATCCGCCTTACACCTCGACTAACTGTTTTTCCTGACAGCTATTGCTGAAACGACGGGCCCTGAGGGCATGTATTCAAATACCCCATGCTAATCACCAAGTAAGAGCAACTCATATATCACTGCGAGCACACCAGCTACTCACCCGATGACAGCGAAGGCAGGCAGCTCCTGGAGGTCGAAGGGGAAGTCTAGACGGAAGCGGGTTTTGAAAAGGGCTGTAATGGTCTCTGGAAAGAAAGAAGGAAACGGAGTGAGTGGACAGCATTGTCAGAGCGACCAGGGTGTCAACGTCGGTGCCTGGTCCTTTTTCCAACTGTGGCCAAATCAGGTTCAGCCAGGATCAAAGGTTCAATCCTCTGTTGCAATGCCCCACTGAGAGGCTGCGGTGAGGAGGGGCTCTTAGCAGACAGCCCTCCAGTGGTGGGAATCACCTTCGTCTCTGTTCCACACGGCCAGCACCCGGAAGATGAAGGCGCTGAAGGTGGCTGCGAAGAAGCCTCTCCAATAGTTCCTCACCGCAAAGAAGGTGGAGGTGACCTCAATACTGAACAGCACCCCTGCAGGGCCAGGGAAACAGGGATACACACGGTTAGAGGGCTGATCCATCTGTCACCCCGACACGATGACCACACACCGATGAGAAGGCTGATCCATCTGTCACCATGAAACACAGCAATGCTGTGTAAACATCACATGAGGAGAGGGGACAGGAGGGGACAGGAGGGAAGAGGAGGGGCAAGAGGGGAGAGGAGGGGACAGGAGGGGAGAGGAGGGGAGAGGAGGGGCAAGAGGGGAGAGGAGGGGACAGGAGGGGAGAGGAGGGACAGGAGGGGAGAGGAGGGACAGGAGGGGGGAGGAGGGACAGGAGGGGAGAGGAGGGACAGGAGGGGAGAGGAGGGACAGGAGGGGGGAGGAGGGACAGGAGGGGAGAGGAGGGACAGGAGGGGGGAGGAGGGACAGGAGGGGACAGGAGGGACAGGAGGGGAGAGGAGGGGAGAGGAGGGGCAGGAGGGGACAGGAGGGGACAGGAGGGGAGAGGAGGGGGGAGGAGGGGAGAGGAGGGACAGGAGGGGAGAGGAGGGACAGGAGGGGAGAGGAGGGGAGAGGAGGGACAGGAGGGGAGAGGAGGGACAGGAGGGGGGAGGAGGGACAGGAGGGGACAGGAGGGACAGGAGGGGACAGGAGGGGAGAGGAGGGGAGAAGAGGGGCAGGAGGGGGGAGGAGGGACAGGAGGGGAGAGGAGAGGAGGGGACAGGAGGGGAGAGGAGGGGAGAGGAGGGGACAGGAGGGGAGAGGAGGGGAGAGGAGGGACAGGAGGGGGGAGGAGGGACAGGAGGGGAGAGGAGGGGACAGGAGAGGAGGGGAGAGGAGGGACAGGAGGGGAGAGGAGGGGACAGGAGGGGAGAGGAGGGGAGAGGAGAGGAGGGAAGAGGTGTTGACAGGAGGGGAGAGGAGGGGACAGGAGGGAGAGGAGGGGACAGGAGGGGAGAGGAGGGGACAGGAGGGAGAGGAGGGGACAGGAGGGGAGAGGAGGGGAGGGGACAGGAGGGGACAGGAGGGAGAGGAGGGGACAGGAGGGGAGAGGAGGGGAGGGGAGAGGAGGGGACAGGAGGGAGAGGAGGGGACAGGAGGGGAGGGGAGGATAGGAGGGGGGAGGAGAGGAGGGGAGGATAGCAGAGGAGGGGACAGGAGACCTCAGAGCAGCCCTCACCTCCTATAGGGGCAGCAAAGCAGCAGCCCACCCCAACCGCACAGGCCGCCGCCAGCATCTCGATGTTTCTCGACTCATTCTGGAACACACACACACACACACACACACACACACACACACACACACACACACACACACACACACACACACACACACACACACACACACACACACACACACACACACACACACACACACACAGGCTTGATGATTGGAGATTAAAATAGATAGCAACATAAAAGGCATTTTTTCCAAGTCCAAGGCTAGACAGCAGAAACCGAGAGCATGCTGGGAGACAGGGGGGCAGATCTTACCTTCGTCCCTAATAGACTGGGCTCCTTTAAGCAGCATTGAGGCAAACAATACTATTAAGAAAACAACTCTACTGTTTATACATTTATTAAAGTCAACAGATATTCCAAAATAAAACTACATTTGACACTAGTACGTGATTGATCAGTAGCCTTCTTCACATTAGCACTGCAGAATCAGCATGACGCAGTGTGTGTGTGTGTGTGTGTGTGTGTGTGTGTGTGTGTGTGTGTGTGTGTGTGTGTGTGTGTGTGTGTGTGTGTGTGTGTGTGTGTGTGTGTGTGTGTGTGTGTGTGTGTGTGTGGACAGGGTCTGGCCCGGAGCCCACAGGCAACCCACACATATTAGCCAGCTGAGTGGAGAGGACCACGCAGCTGGGACACTGCATACACATCAGACCTCCTACACACATGCACACACTCTCTGTACAAGTACTCTACAAGTATGTATGCCCGCGCATCAGGCCACTTTATCATCCGCTCTCAAATGCACCCTACAAGCACCTGCAGAGAGAGTGTGGCAGAGGGAGATAGGGGAGGGACGGGGAGGAGGGAGGCTGACGGAGAGAGTTTAGAGGCAGGATAAAGGAGGGAGGCTTAGAAAGTTTAGAGGCAGGATGGCGGAGGGACGCTGAGAGAGTTTAGACGCAGGATAAAGGAGGGAGGCCTAGAAAGTTTAGGTGCAGGATAGAGGAGGGAGGCTGAGAGAGTTTAGAGGCAGGATAGAGGAGGGAGGTTGAGAGAGTTTAGAGGCAGGATAGAGGAGGGAGGCTGAGAGAGTCTAGAGGCAGGATAGAGGAGAGAGGCTGAGAGAGTTTAGAGGCAGGATGGAGGAGGGAGTCTGACTTAGTGCTGTAATATGTTGTGTGCTATGTGCAGTGTAAAAAAAACCAATTGGATTGGTTGAGCATGGAAGGATCCTTGGAAGCACCTAATAAGTTAGAACAAGAACACACAGTGATAAAAAACATTTGAGGACGACATTAAAAACATGGAGATAATGTTGAAGATGAAGCAGTTAGAGCAGGCCAGACAGAATAATAGGAATTAGGAATAATGATGAACAACCCGCGGGCTGAGCCGGTGGGTCTCATTTTAATACACAGCTCATGAAAACCATGCCCCCAATCCCAATGGATGGGAGCCAGAGAGGGGAGAGCAGGGGAAAGAAAGAGGAAATGATGAAGAGATAGTAAGAAAACAGGGTGCTACATGAACTCCCTCTGCGCATTCGTTTCGGTTTTGATCGCCGTGGTGATGCAGGCCCGGCTTTATGATCTCACACAAGAAGGTGGATACGTAGACACAAAGAAAAAGAGTGAAGAATGAATCACGCACACAAACACACACAAACACACGCGCATGCACGCATGCACACGCACACACACAGACACACACACACTGCAGGAGCGACTGCACATTACTGTATATTATTACTATCATGGAGAGTTAGTTACCTCATAGATTCCACCAAACAGTGACATGAACCTGCTGAGGAGGGCTGCACACAGGCTGGCGATGTGCACAAACGGACCCTGAGGAGAGAGGGGCAGAGGAGTCAGTAATGATCTGGAGTCAGAGGTTCAACAATGCTACAGCAGAACCTCTGGGGCTACCCAGCTCCTAGTCCGGAAACAAGAACACACCAGGGACCGAGTTACGCATGCTTTCCCTTTTTGGAACCCATATTTAAGTCAATAGCGCGTTGGAGGATCAAAGATGGAGGTTTCAGAAGAGGAGTTTTAAGAAATGTGAGACTGTGTCAGTAATAGTGTGTGAGAAATGTTGTGGGACTGACATTAACAGTATGTGTAAGTGTCTGAGACTGTCTGTAACAGTGTGTGTGAAACGTTGTGAGACTGACAGTAACAATGTGTGTGAAACATCCTCAGACTGTCAGTAACAGTGTGTGTTACGGTCTGAGACTGTCTGTAACAGTGTGTGTGAAACGTTGTGAGACTGACAGTAACAATGTGTGTGAAACGTCCTCAGACTGTCAGTGACAGTGTGTGTCACGGTCTGAGACTGTCTGAAACAGTGTGTGTGAAACGTTGTGAGACTGACAGTAACAATGTGTGTGAAACGTCCTCAGACTGTCAGTAACAGTGTGTGTCACGGTCTGAGACTGTCTGAAACAGTGTGTGTGAAACGTTGTGAGACTGACAGTAACAATGTGTGTGAAACGTCCTCAGACTGTCAGTAACAGTGTGTTTGAGAAACATTGTGAGACTGACAGTGTGAAAACTAACCATCGAACAGCTCCAACCAGCACAGCTCATTGTTCAACTCAAAAGTCAATGATTCAGGAAAGCAAATCAGTAGGTAACAGGACGGCCTTCGGGGGGTGTGTGTGCGCGCGTGTGTCTCTCTCTCCAGGCAATACAGTCTGATGAGAATGTGGCATATCTACCAGATTTATTTCAGCCAAAAGACTTCATTGATCTTGCACACACACACACACACACACACACACACACACACACACACACACACACACACACACACACACACACACACACACACACACACACACACACACACACACTACATCTGCAAAGCCTGCAATGGCTCCAGAAGTAGCATCAATAATTCACGAACACGGGCAAAAAGAAAACTCTGTCGAACTATCTGAATGAGAAAATCTGATCCCAGGTCTTTCAGCCGCTGTGCAGAGCCAATCACTCGGCTGGCTCAACAGTTTCTTCTTCCCTGTATAGATCTATCTATCATCCATTTTGAGTCGCTACAGGCTGAGCCACTGATCTTTTCCAATTTCATTACAACACCCTTGGCGATGGGGCATTTCAGCGCTGGGCTGCCCCTGGCTGTTGGGATGTCCGTGGGCTGCGGTAATGCGACAACGCTGGAGATGCAGAGACACCTTACTTTCATGATGGCACAGTAGTAGCAGTCTGTCTCCTGATGGGGATGGGGGTAGTCGCCACGTTTCAATAGTCAAACCATTTTCTTTTTTTTGTTCCATTGTAGAAACCATGTCCCATAAACAGACACACATTTTCCCCAATGTTGCTGTACTTCGTGACACCAAATAACACACACACTGATGTATTCTGGTACAAAGGGGTGATAAAACGAGCGGGTATGAATCAACTCCTACCAGTTCCTTCAAATTCCACCTGATCTCCATTCAACGCAGAAATGCAATGAGTTTGCAGATTTTTATACTGATAAAATTGAAGGCATCAGACGCGCCATCAATATCTCCACTTAAAACAAAAATGTTGGACTACAAAAAAAAAAGTAACATGCCAAGGATGGCATGCTTTAATGTTCTAGACTCTAAAACTCTTGTGGAAACTGTGACACAACTAAAGCCATCCACCAGTTGCCTTGATAGTTTTACCTACCAACCTCTTTAAGAATGTTTTCGACTGCCTAGCAATTGACATATTGCAGATAGTTAACAACTCTCTCCAGTCAGGCAATTTCCCAAAAGCTTTGAAAACTGCAGTTATTAAACCCCTTTTAAAAAAGCGGAGCCTAGATGCCTCTATTATTAAAAACTACAGACCAATATCAAATCTACCCTTCATAAGTAAAATCATTGAGAAAGCACTGAGACCGCCCCTATTAAAGTTGCAAACGACATCCGTTTTAACGCAGACTCCGGCAAAACCTCAATACTAATGCTACTAGACCTCAGTGCTGCATTAGACACTGTGTAGACCATACAATACTTTTGGAAAGGTTAGAAAACTGGGTGGGGCTTTCAGGCACAGTCTTAAATTGGTTCAGGTCCTACCTACAAAATAGGAACTACTTTGTTTCCATTGGCGACTTTGTATCAGAATCAACCAACGTGACATGTTGAGTTCCACAAGGTAAGATTTTAGGACCCTCTTTATTCAACATCTACATGCTCCCACTAGGGCAAATCATGCAAAATAACAATATTGACCATCATTGCTATGCTGATGACATGCAAATCTATGTATCGCTATCACCAAATGACTATCGGTCCATAGATCTGCTGTGCCAGTGCATTGAGCAAGAGAAAGACTGGATGTGCCAAAATTTCCTTCAACTAAATGAGGACGAAACAGAGATAATTGTATTTGGTTCTAAAACGGAGAGGCTTAAAGTAACCCAACACCTTCACTCTCTGTCCCTGAAAACCTCAATCAAAGCCAGAAATCTATGGGTTATCATGGATTCAGATTTACATTTCGACAGTCACATCAAATCAGTTACAAAATCTGCATATTTTCACCTTAAAAATGTAGCAAGATTCGGAGGGCTCATGTCCACCGAAGACTTACAAAAACTTGTACATGCCTTTATCACTAGTAAGCTTGATTACTGCAATGGTCTTCTTACAGGTCTCCCAAAACAAAATCTAAGGAAGCTTCAGCTTGTTCAGAATGGTGCTGCTAGAGTTCTTACAAAGACCAAAAAATTTGAACACATTACACCAATTCTTAAATCGTTACATTGGCTTCCTGTAGGTCAGAGAATAGATTTTAAAATCAGGTTGCTAACCTATAAATCCCGACATGGTTTAGGCCCAAAATATTTAACTGATATGCTTCCACTACATAAGCCTTCTAGAGTCTCTAGACCACTAAGATCTTCTGAGACAAATCTGTTAATTATCCCCAGAGTAAACACGAAACATGGGAAAGCAGGATTTAGTTACTATGCAACAAATAGCTGGAATAAACTCCCTGAGGATTTAAGACTTTTCCTAACTCTGAGCACCTTTAAACAAGACTGAAGACTTTTATGTTTGCTTTAGCTTTCTGCTAAATCTTAAATACATTGTACTTTCTAAAAAGCTTTTTTAACTTTGCCTTTATTTTCTATTTTATTACTAAAAGGCATTTTTAACTTTCTATTTTACTCATTTCTTTGCATATGTTTTCTTTTACTTATCTATTATTTAATTTTATTGTATGACAATGTTTATATGTGAAGCACTTTGAGTCTGCCTTGTGTATGAAAAGTGCTTCATAAATAAAGTTGCCTTGCCTTTAATAGACATGAGCGCATTTGAAACTGACTAGTTGATATTTTGACAGCGCGTTTGCAGTCTCTCCTGAGACAGATGCATGACCACATGAATTTCAAACTTCAAGTGGCTCAGTTTATGTCCAAATAATATGGCCTAATTTACACATTGAATAGGGTTTTCTTGCACAACTTCAGAAACACTGAGTCGCCATGTAAATTTCGGCACAAAGAACATAACACATATATGCATAACATTGCATAGTTGCATTTAATTGTTGCATTTTCAAATGTTCAGCTGGCCCATCAGGCATCGTCCTACTTGCTCTGAAACGCATTCCTTAGACAAGACGGATATAATATTTTGTATAAATAAATGTTTTAATACAATGTGACGTTTTTTAAGACAAATCTTCCAATAGTTCCCATAAAATGTCAGCATTATTTTTTATGAGTATAATAATATAATAGTAATGTAAGAATATAATATAAATACCCGTCCCTATCTTTTTCCTGTGTCATTTTGTTGATCTACTATAAGTGCTCTAAATACCGGGTAGTGTCACTTGCATAATTATTTTATTGCGGTAATAATTTCCACTAATTAAAGAAAAAGAAAAACTTTCCCCCACGCCGGTGGAAATGCATCGTCCTTACGGCCTGACAGGGACCTGGCTTACATCATTGCAATGCCTCCGTTGCCCAATCCTACCCCTCACTTTAGGCCTTCCTCCAAAAACATTCCCCAAAAACACATGACTAGCTCCATGGCTTTAGCAATAGGTCTGAATAGCCTTGTAGAAGACTGGTCATGCACAATGAGTTGGCCAATAGTTGGCCTGTATGTGTGTGTGCGTGCGTGCAAGCGTGTGCGTGTGCATTACCTCCTTGCCTAAGGGCATGCCACTGCCCAAAGCACAGGTGAGGCCGATGACTTTGGCCACAAAGGTCTTGAACGTGAGGTATTCCTTCAGCACCACACCCCGAAGGATGGTCTTCATCTCCGGGATGCCGGACCCTGCAACAAGCTTAGCATCACCACACAAACCTAGCCTTTCAGCATGTTTCCATCTCACAAGTCAAGTAAAGTAGTCTCACTGTTCTAATGCAATTTGTTCAATGTCATGGCATGAGAACCATGAGACTCGAAAAACAAAACACAATCAAAACAGTGCAGCTTCAAAGCCAAGGTCGGCAATAGAGAGAAACAAAAAGGAAGACAGATTTTGAAAGTATCCAACAAAAATAAATCCTACCCCTCACTTTAGGCCTCCCTCCAAAAACACTCCCCAATCTGAATAGCCTTGTGGAAAACTCTGGTCATGCGCAATGACCAACCGCACCACTCAGTCCGATTAGGGGACCCGTTTCGGACTCAGACGCGACGTTGTCCCGCTACTCTGGAGCTCCAGGAAGACCTCAAGACCGTTGGCAACCAACCGCCACACTCAGTCCGATTACGGTACCCATTTCGGACTCAGACGCGACGTTGTCCCGCTACTCTGGAGCTCCAGGAAGACCTCCAGACCGTTGGCAACCAACCGCCACACTCAGTCCGATTACGGGACCCATTTCGGGCTCAGACGCGACGTTGTCCCGCTAATCTGGAGCTCCAGGAAGACCTCCAGACCGTTGGCAAACAACCGCACTATTCAGTCAGATTAGGGGACCCATTTCGGCCTCAGACGCTACGTTGTCCCGCTACTCTGTTTGTAATGCTCATACACGTTTCTATATTATGACCCCTGGGAGTCTAAACATAACCCATGGGAGTCTAAACATAACCCATGGGAGTCTAGAACTTTTGTACTGTAGCGACCCTGGGACAGTTAAATAGTTTGTGTGTTATGTGTTACATTATATTTCGTTGTCCGTTATGCCAGTTGTTCTATGTGCATGTATTGTAATGTTCTTCTTGTCAATCAGCGTGGGGGCGAATCATTAGGTCAGCTGGGGGAGGGCCTTGGAAGAACAGGAGGGTGGGGGCCTGCACGCGAGTGAGACCGTGTTGGGGGTTGCCGGGGTAACCGGGGTTTGTTTTGTGTCGGTTTTCTGCCGTTGGTTACAATGTTACGGGTTTCAGTGACCTGGTTTTGGTTCATTAAAACTACCTTCAACTACTAATGACTCGACATCGTTATGTCACCGGCGAGGTCGTTACAGTACTCGTTAAAAAATAACGCTTAGTTTTGTACTTACGCTTAGGGGGTTAGGGGCATTGGAGGAAGGCGGGATGATTTGAATGTGCTGTAATTCTCAAATGCAACAAAGGTAAGAGTCCCTTTAATGTGTCGCGTTCTTCTTTTTCATTTAATTTATTAGCAGGCTACACTGTGTCGCGCTGCTATGATGTCACGATGCTTACGTAGCTGCCGCGACTAATGCCATCCGGCTTAAACCCTGCCGTACCATAAGGGTACTGTCGGCTGTGGATATGCCATCCAGATTTAGCGTCACTGAGCCGCACCGTGTCGCGCCACACCATACCACCACTGCACGGCAGCATGCCGCACCGCTCGGTTGAAACAAGGCATAAAGTAAGGGCCTCATCATGAGTGTGTTTAAGCTAACCTGCTGTTGCTCCTCTAAAGTAAGGGCCTCAGGTGAGTGTGTTTAAGCTAACCTGTTGGTGCTCCTCTAAAGTAAGGGCCTCATCATGAGTGTGTTTAAGCTAACCTGTTGGTGCTCCTCTAAAGTAAAGGTACGACCACACTGAAAGCGTCACGCACGTAAGATTATGCGCGTAACGTGCCTAACCTGATGCTTGATCGTTCAACGCGCCTAACGCGCCTACGCAGCTAGATGAGCCCGCCCAGCGGAGGTGTCTTGCTTCGCCCTGAAGGGGCTTATTTTCGATGATGACCGGCGACGTTCTGAATAACTTCACATCGTGTGTCTTTTTACAATTTATTAGTTACCAGCATTCGTAGTGTTGATTAGCAGAGAAATAGTCTGCCAAAGACGTTGACGTCGCCTAGCAACGGAAGACGCTGGGGTTGACAAGTTACCGGACTACTACCCATGCAAGTGAACGGGGCGTTCCAAGGCATTGAAAAGACCTGTGTGATAAAGGCCTATAATATTTCTGAGATTAAGTCAATAAATCAATGATTTAAAAAAACAAAACACAAACGCTCGATCAAAGGCCCGGCACGACCCGGCCCGAGGATAGTGGTGGGAAATATCGGCCCGACCCGGCCCGCGGGTCGACTCAGGCTCGGGCTCGGGCAGAGAATCTAAACTCTAGTGCATGAAGTCCTCCGTAGGAGCTCACAGCTGGGTGAGTTTCACCACCTCCTCATCGTTTCAGCACACACTGAAACGATGACTTGGTCACCCATGTTCTTTCTGCTTCTGAGAGTCCTCCGTCTCTCTGCCAGTGACATTGGGTCAAGCTCAACGCTGATTGGCTATCGCGGCTAAGCATCACACGTATGCAAGTCTAAAGTAAAACATTTTGAACTCCGCTCGTTGGTGCGTTGGGCGCGTTATTTAGGTGCGTAAAACGCTTGTAAAGCGCCTAACACGCTGCTTTAGCGCGTGTAACGCATCTACGCGCCAAAACCAATGGTTCCTCATGCAAAAATGTAGATTTTCAACGCCTCTAACGCGCGTAACGTGTTCAGTGTGGGCCTCGTCATGAGACCCTAACCTGTTGTTCTTCCTCTAAAGTAGAGGTTACATCATGAGTTTGTTTAAGCTAACCTGTTGTTCTTCCTCTAAAGTAGAGGCTTCATCATGTGTGTGTGTGTGTGTGTGTGTGTGTGTGTGTGTGTGTGTGTGTGTGTGTGTGTGTGTGTGTGTGTGTGTGTGTGTGTGTGTGTGTGTTTGTGTGTGTGATCGTGAGCATACCGACGGCCTGCGGAGCAAGGATCTGGGTGAAGCCAGCAGAGAAGGTGATGAGCACCACAGGGTAGGTGACCCAGGCCAGGTACTGCAGGAACACATTACTGTCCAGACCGCCATACATCCACTTCTGTGCTGTGGACACACACACGCACGCACACACGCACACACACAAACACAAACACACACACACAAACACAAATGCACATACAGGGAAACTCACACACTCACAAAAAGAAAGACACGGAGACACAAACATGGAAAAGTGCACAAGGAGAGAAACACACACACATAAGGAAAAGCATTGTGGTTTGTGAGCACGCACAACCAACCTACATGTGATGAAGGACGTGTGTATAACCATGGAACACGGACACGCATGGAAGGAGAAATATCTGACTGGGGATATCAGAGAAACTAAGCAGTGATTTCCTGTGTATCTGTGTGTGTGTGTGTGTGTGTGTGTGTGTGTGTGTGTGTGTGTGTGTGTGTGTGTGTGTGTGTGTGTGTGTGTGTGTGTGTGTGTGTGTGTGTGTGTGTGAAGAGGATTTGCCTGGATAACTGTCATATATCGAAATCTCTCTATAAAAAACGCCATTCGCTCTGGCTCAACACACACACACACACACTCACAAACACACAAACACACATACACACACACACACACACACACTTTGTAAAAGACACACAACGCTGTGTCAAAGCTGATGTGCACTTTCATCTAAGATTACTCACCTGTGAGCAGCAACATCTGCAGCTATAGCAACGCACATACACACGCACACACACACACGCACGCAGACACACACAAGGACACACACACAGCATGAAGTGTGGTGTGATCATCTGAAGTGTGTCTGAGTGTCATCTTAACTCCTCACAAAGCAGCTCATCTAAAGCCACATCACTGCTCCGATGTGCTCTCAGTGCTGCTCCATGTTTGCATTTCCCACTGGCACGCAGCTAGCTAGTCATGCATGAAGTGAAGATCATTTGATGAAGTGTTCAACGGGGAGGGGACAATACGCAAATGTGGTTCTATTGGATCCGGGTAAACCTGCCCTAGGAAAGGTTTTCTATTAAGACCCCCAGAGTACAGTTACTGTCGTCTGGTGGGAGAGTTGACCAGAATAAATCATTTATGAGGAAGGATTCCAGGGATTTATGAGGAAGGGTGTTTCATTAGTTGAGTCAAAGTTCCAGCTCAGATATAGTTTAATGGAGTTAATAGCTGCAATAGAAGTGTCTGCAGGTTTTAGTCTGGGCCCTTCAATGATCCATCACACGCCCATCCCCCATTCCCAGTCTCCCATCACCTGTCACCTGCCTTTGAATCCCTTTATCCCACTGCTCCCAGTGACCAATGCAGTATCTATCCTGACCACATACATTAGAGGGTACACAATACAAATGCACATGACTCCTCTCATCCTGGGTCACCTTGGAGGCAGATGGCGATGCAGAAGTCCACCGCCCAGCTAACGAGTGCCATCAGCAGCCCCAGGAGGATGAGGAAGATCCAATCCTCGCCCACCCGCGAGATCAGGAACTTCTGGCAGCGCACCGTGCAGACTGTAGGGAGAAAGGGGAGGAGGGAGGATGGGGGAGGGAGAGAGGAGGGGAGGACGGGAGGAGGGGGGAGGGAGGGAGGGAATTGAGGCAGGGAGGCGTCAACAGGTGAGTACAACAGTAGTTGTCAAACTCTGTTCAAAAAGGACAGGTTAAAACATTGAGGGAAGGCTCACGTTAACATTTGCTTTGACAGTTATATGGGGGGGGGGGGGGGATGCATTCAGAACACAGCAAGCCAACACTTGACAGTTCAGCGCTGTTAACTCATCAAACATGCATAATTAAGGTTTGCATATGAAGAAAGCCACTGTTCAAACAAAGCTGTTATCTGATTGGACACTTGGAGAGGTCAAATTGAAGTAGAAAATGTTTGGAATCTACAGGTTGGAGGGTCCGAGCTGTCCCCGTGCCGAGGGTAGTGCTGTGCTAGGTTGGGCTTCAGCACTCGTCAACAGAGGAAAAACATGGCAACGCTGTCGACGCCGACCCTGGGAGCTCGTCCTGTGTGTCACTTGAAAGCGATGCAGTATAGCGCTGATGCAACACGTAGTGCCAACCTTTACTCCCTGCCCCTCCAACCAGAAAGAGACCGCAAAGATAATCTTCTGAAGTGTTGTCCTCTCTACCACGTGCTGAACCAAGCCTGTAACAGAGTGGTGGTGAACCGAGCCCATAACAGAGTGCTGATGGACAGAGCTCATAACAGCGACCTGATGAACAGAGCCCATAACAGGTACAGACCTGATGAACAGAGCCCATAACATGTAAATACCTGATGAACAGAGCCGATAACAGCGACCTGATGGACAGAGCCCATAACAGAGAGCTGATGAACAGAGCCCATAACAGGCTCCGATGAACAGAGCCCATAACAGGCTCTGATGAACAGAGCCCATAACAAGTAAATACCTGATGAACAGAGCCTATAACAGCGAGCTGATGAACAGAGCCATTCAGGAGGAAACTGGTGAGCTAACGCTGAGCCGAGGAAGTGTTCCAAGTAGCTGGTTGTGAAACCATCCGGGACAGGATGCACGTAGAGCAGGTCCAACATCGGGGACAGGATCCACGTAGAGCAGGGCCAACATCCGGGACAGCATGCACGTAGAGCAGAGCCAAAACACTGCTTGTCCGGGTAGCTTCAGATGAGAACCAGTGAACATCACTTTGCCATCTGATGCAGGGTTTTTACATGTTACATAACATCACTTTTGCTCTGCAGAACAACATGCACACACACACTCACACTTTGTCCCACAGACAAACACTTCATGTTTCCGTTGACTAATGTTGACTAATTGTCAGTACAGCTCATCTTTTATGCAGCTGGTTTATCATTCTCTCTCTGCCCTCCTTATGACGCTGTCCCCGTTTCACCCTCACCTCTGCCAGATGCCACTTGAGGTTTGGAGCATTGAGTGTGAGTGAGTGTCAGGAGGAGGCTGAACTGTGGCAGGAGGCCCAAGTGTTTACAAAGAAGTGTGAGTGTTTGATTTACATTTAGGGGCACGGTTGGTATTGGTTCACCTACGTTGTCCTGGCAATTGATGGGCGGTTATTGTTGTTGTTCAGAAAGCTATCTCTAGAGATGTGCATCATATTCTTATCTTGATTGTTGACATCAAGGGTTTAAATAACGCACTTCAGAGCAGTACAACATCCAAATAAAAAGCAGATCAAGTTTGAATGACTTTGTCTCCAGACTTGGGATAAGGGTACCAGGCCCAAGAAGCCAACTGTTTTGTATACAACAACTTGATGCTTCAACTTTATGTTTGTAGGCCTGACTCCTGTTCAAGTATTCCCTTTAACACTCAGACCTGCTCTGGAGCAGGCAGCCAAGATGGAAAACAACCATAACCAACACACTTCTTTGAATGGGACAACCAAAATTCAAAGGACTTGTTTTGGAAACCCAAACATAGATTCAAACAACCGTTTCATTTCCGCTTCATTAGTGGCTGACGATGGGAATGAAGGGGAGAGGGAGGGGAGCGGGAGGGAGGGCAGAAGGAGAGAGTCCTGGGAGAGGGAGGGAGGGCAGGAGGACATGAAGGAGAGAGTTCTGGGAGTGGGAGGGAGGGCATGAAGGAGAGAGTTCTGGGTGAAAAGGGGAGAAGGAGAGAGTTCTGGGAGAGGAGGGCAGAAGGAGGGAGTTCTGGGAGAGGGAGAGAGGGCAGAAGACGTGAAGAATTTATGGTGGCAGAGTTATACTTGCACCATTTCCAATCAACAGTGTGTCTGTCTGAAATACAAAAACACACAAACCCTCATAAACTCATACATATCACCTTCCCAGGGCTGTCAGTCCCTCAGCAGAAGTCTTTGACCTCATTTCTTTCATGTTTACAATATTATGCACTGCGTATTTGTTCACGATTGTGTCTATGTTGTGTGTCATCTTCGGCCATTATGATTTATTTATACAAACCCTCTTCTGTGGGGTTAGTCAGCCTGTGTATGTTTAGGCATTGGTATAGTTATGCAAACGAGTTAGTGAGTGAGAGAGTGTGTGTGTGTGTCCGCACATGTGTGTGCGCACGTGTGTGTGTGTGCGCACGTGCTGGCTGCATGGACATCTGTGCAATCCTGTCTTCTTAGAGGTATTATTAGGTTTGCTCAGTCTGCAGACGTATTGCAGTTGGAACGATTGGTGACTTTATTCTTGGTGGAATTCTCTCCCTCCCTCTCTCCCTCTCCCTCTCTCTCTCCCTCTCTCTCTCTCTCCCTCTCTCCCCCTCCCAGGTCCTGCTTAATCTCAAACACCCACCCACACACACACCTGCACTGAAACGCGTTCCCACCTGTGCACAAACGCAACAACATCGGTAAGGAGCATGAGTGCACGCACGCACGCACGCACGCACGCACGCACGCACGCACGCACGCACGCACGCACGCACGCACGCACGCACGCACGCACGCACGCACGCACGCACGCACGCACGCACACACGCACACACACACACACACACACACACACTATACTGAGGACGGCTATTTTGTGAGACTGTGGAGCCCGATGTGTTCTGTATCCAAGGCAACTTAAATGAGCCCTGGCCAGTGTGCATGCGTTATGTCCTCTCTCGCCATCGTGGGAGCGATTGAAAGCGAAAGATGGAGATAGAGATTGACAGTCAAGAGAGACTTTTCCCCGTCGATGCAATATTCTTGTGCTACAACACAACAAAAAAACACGTAAATTATTTAAATCTACTGCACTCTTATGACATGCGGTGTTACACAATGCACAGCCGGAGATATCTGCCATTAAACAAATGTATTGCGTTGTGCCTTCCTTTTCATCCATTAATTTATGTAACTTGATGCACACGGGGGGCCCTCATTCAGATGTTCTGTCTAATACCCCCAGCAAATTACATTACCGTTAACACGCATGGCAACCTGCATAACTCAGCTCTTTATGCTGCTCCTTTAGTACAGATCCACAGGGAGAGACACAGAGATACAGAGGGAGAGAGAGAGACAGAGACGAAGAGACACACAGAGAGAGAGACAGAGTCAGAGAGACACAAAGAGAGAGAGAGTGCCTCCAATTCTACTTGAGTGAGGGATAAGACGAAACGTAAATACATAAAGGCCGTGGAGAGTAATACAGTCAAACCTGGCCTGCATAGAGACAATATTCAATAACTAATTAATTATTCTCTTCCGGTGTCTTCTTTAAAGACCCCGCCCTTACTCATCAACCATCATTCCCTCTCCCTCATGTTGATTTGTTCCTTATGCTCATCGGTCAAAACATAAACCGTCACGTAAAAAAAATGTAAGGGCCCACCAGCAATGGCTGCTACCACATGGACAGAGGGGGCTCACACATCACTCCCCTCTCTCGCTCTTAGCAGCTGTGTTTTTTTCCTGTGTGTGTGTGTTTGTATCTGCGAGCGTGTGCGTGTGTGCGTGCATGCGTGCGTGCGTGCGTGTGTGTTGAATACATCCACAAAGTTCCTTTGCGTCTTTGCCCACACCAATGACTGCACTGAGCCGCACTTGGCATGCATTTGTGAGTCACTTATCTGACATGGAAAGAAAGGTGTAGCTCTGCCCCTATTATCCATCCCAGATTTCTCACACACACTCTGAGAGGCTGGTCGTTCTCATCAGTGAGGGAACCATAACTCTAATCGTCATTTACTCTTGAAAAACCCTGACAGAACCCTTTATCGTTATCAAGTTGTCTTCTGAACATTGCCTCTTTCACTGTCATTTAAAATATATTAAATTTAAATAATGTATATAAGGAAACCGTTTGATGCATTTACCAATCATGGATAGAGTAGCTATACCTGAGACCACTTTCGTTAGGTTGCTTGTATTCAACTGTGACAATGAGGTTGTATTTATAGTGGGGTTTCAACAGTTTCATCAGGTGAGAGTGCGGCCGCATGGGAGATTCTGGGGGATAAACACACATCTTCTGAATCTATCAATGCACAGTGGATAGTGATTAATGAGCTGGTTTGCATGAGTTCTTCACAATCCACACCAATGCAGACAGAGCCAACATACCAACATATGGTGGCATCCGCCATGATAATGAGCATCAATCATCACGGAGTGGGCTTGGCCTGTGTGTTAGCATACGGCTGCACGCGCTGTTGTGGTGTGTGTGTTTCTCTGTGTCTGTGTGTGTGTGTGACTGTGTGTGTGTATGTGTGTGTGTGTGTAATCACACAGGGGAAAGGTAAGGTCAATTCATTTTCTGGAAGTAAGCCTGAGAGACCAGCAGCCAATAGGACACCTGCTGCTTCTGCGCTCAACGCTCTCCGCCTCTCTCCATCCCCCTATCTCCTCTCCTCTCCATTTCATTCTCTCCCGTCCCTCAGCTCCTGCATCCCTCGTTCCCCCTCTCTCCCCACAACCCTGTCCTCTAATTCCAAATCCCCCCCCCCCCCCCCCCCCCCCGACCCTCTTTTCCCAAACTCCTGGAGCTGAATGGTCAGCGTTTTCATTTTACAGTCCTCGGCAGACACACAACTGCATCACATCCACTTTGTGTGCCACACACACACACACACACACACACACACACACACACACACACACACACACACACACACACACACACACACACACACACACACACACTCACACACACACACACACACACACACACACACTCTCTATTGAGGTCTCGACCTGCTGTGAGTCACCTGGGGTCTCATTTATAAAACTGTGCGTGGGATCGTTACTAAAAATGTGCGTACTCTCAGAAGCCAAGTTTTGCGTGCGCCAAAAAATATTCCGATTTATAAAACCCTGCGTACGCACACCGTACGCAATCTTTGCTTTATAAATCACAGAGTGCCTAAAAGTGTTTGCAGCTGAATCAGCTTCACGTTCCGCCCTGTACACGCCCCTTTTTAACCATAAATGGTTCAAATTCAAATTCAAATTCAAATTACTTTATTTTTCCGTTAGGAACTTCAGATGTGGAGGAGCAGCAGGGTGTGTCCATACCCAACAGTACCCAAATGGTCAATGCAAATGACCTCATGAATTCGATCTGCATATAAAACAGACTCAGATGCAAGTACTATGTCTTGTCGGAAACAATGGCAGAAGTAGGCCTACTGAGAAAAGCAAAAAAGCGAAATTTCACGGAGGTTGAAGTGGAGACACTTGTGGGTGAGATGGAGGCCCGAAAGGTAGTTTCGTTCGGCGGTCACGGGATTGGGATCGCCAACAACAAAAAGCAGAGTGAGTTGCAACATGTTGCTGCAGCAGTGAACTCTGTCAGTAGCACGGAGCGCACATTCCCAGAATTAAAAAAGACATAGAGTTACATATTTTTATGTAGCCTACCAATAAATCGTTATGGTCCCTAAATACCCTCTCCCTCCGAATCCTGCCATTTGCATGGTCCGCCAGAAGTGCCATATGGTGCAGCATTACCACGGCGCTCACCTCTGCATTTAGGGTTACGGTAATAAGACTGACCGAGAACACCTTGGATAATCAGTTTGTAATCACCCACGTAAAATGTTCTTGAACATAACCCCTTTTTAATGCCTGATTTGTCATGAAAAGCATCAAGAGTAACGGACAACGATTGTGATGAGTGTGGCTTGGTTTTCCACACTTGGGATTTAATTGACATTTGATTATGTGTTTACAGTGTCACAGAAAAATATTATGTTATTGACACATGTTGGACAGATGCTTTATTCCATGCAGTCGCGCCGTCAGTGGACAGTATGGAGTGACGGGATTAAATACAGAGAATTCTTTTTTATTTCTATTCTAAGGAGATGTTTCTGGAGTTATAACTGAGAAATAACGCAGTTGACTTAAATTATTCTGATTAGGATTTAACGCATGATACGGGTTGAAATTAAATTTATGAAGGGCGATGATAAAACATAATCGTTCTTCTCACTCTACAATTCTTCGGTCTGACTTCAGTTCACCACCACACCATCTGTGTCGCAAATTCTCCTTTTCCTCCAAACCATGCGTACGCATGGGTCAGAGTTTGCTTAGGGCTGCGCACATTTTCCCGTCAAGTTGGTTTTTTATAGATCACAACCTTAGCGTGGAAAGTCACGTACTCCAATTTCAGCCCCGTTTTGTGCGTACGCAACGGTTACAAATGAGACCCCTGGCCCTTGAGCAAGCTGTTTTTGGCTTATAGCTCTGTCTATCTTGCACCCAGCGCAATTTTCTACAGCGACGCATGTATCGTTGCTAGTTTGCACCCGCTGCAGTTCCATTGTGGATTCAATAGTATTCCGCAACACATAACAAATATGTGCAGTGAAAACGCAACCCCAGCCTGATGTTCACCCTGTGAAAACAGAGGGATTGGAACACAGGCCTCATCAATCCAGGGCCGACATCTTTCTAACTCAATTATAGAAAGCAACACAAATATTGAGGACTCACACAACCCACACAGACATACCCAAACACACAAACAGAGAGCTGGCAATGACTGACAAAAACATTGATGTGTGTGTGTGTTTATATGTGTGTGTGTATGTGTATGTGCGTGTGCGTGCGTGCTTGTGTGTGTGCGTGTATGAGAATGTGTATGTGCATGTGTATTTGTGTATCGTTTGTCTGTTTTCTAAGCAAGAGGCAAGACATTGATCAACGCGGTCCTCTACAGCTTGCACTGCATAATCAGACCCCCCCCCCCCCCCCGACAAACACACACACACACACACACCAGGCAGTTTATGACTTTCCATTAACGCCTGTGGCGAGTAGTAAGAAAGGCTGGGCTGGTGAGGTTTCTGCCAAACCAACTCATACATTACAGAGTCTGTGTGCTTCATTAATGCAGCCAGCAGGAAAGACACACACTGCACGGTCAGGGCTAGTGGACGCAAAATGAAGCAGCGAAAACACACATACTCCTGCGCACACACACACACACACACACACAATAATGTGTGTGTGGAAAATTGCTTGTTGAGATATTAATGATGGCATTAGTCAAACACACACACACACACACACACACACACACACACACACACACTGAGTTGACCAAGGAGAATGGTCCTCTAGTAACACTTCACAAAGCTGGAACATTGCTTGTTGAGATATTAATGATGGGGATATTAATGTAGGACATTAAGAAGCTGACAGGGTGGGGGGGTTGGGCTGGGCATGTAGGTTGGGGGGGAGGGGGTCACAGACCAGTTTATCTTTACCAGATATAAAGTCCCGAGCTGGGGCCTCCAGGACCCAAGGATACCCTGACCCTAGAGGAATAGATCACACAAACACAGTTAGACACAGCACCACTGCAGTGGACCCACACAGCTGCACCAAGCCATGACTGGTGCCTGTGTCTTTAAGAGGAGACCCATCACAACAACAAGATCATGTTCAAAGACCATCACTTACAATCAGGGCGCTCAGAGGTTTATTGCTGGTTATGATTACTTGACCTCATAAACACACATTTAATGTCCTGTCAATGACACACAAACACACTCTTTCTTTAGAATGGAGCTTGCTTTACTCTCCTATTAAAGTGTAAATCAACAACAAACAGACCCACAGCCATCCACTGTGAGTGATGAATACTTTTCTCTCCTTATTATGGAATTTATAGACCTCCAGAAAAATGACCTTTCGAAACAGGTGTGTGTGTGTGTGTGTGTGTGTGTGTGTGTGCGTGTGTGTGTGTGTGTGTGTGTGTGTGTGTGTGTGTGTGTGTGTGTATGTGTGTGTGTGTGTGTGTGTGTGTGTGTGTGTGTGTGTGTGTGTGTGTGTGTGTGTGTGTGTGTATGGCCTGTTGGTGTGGGGTTGCACTTACAGATGATTAGGAAGGACCTACTAATGAGGGAGGCTGGGGGGCACGGGAAATGACAGGCTGAGGAGGAGGAGTGAGAAGGAGAAAGGAGAGATGAGAAGGAAGAATAGAGGGAGAAGGGAGAGAAGCTCTAAGCTAACAGCAAACATATAGCCCATCTATTGCTCCCTCTAATGTGGTGGAGGAAGCAGAGGCAAGAACGGTGGAGGAGAGGGCCTGAAGAGGGCTGAAGGAGCAGAGAGTCAAACTGACAGAAATAAGAAGAAAATCAATAGGCATTGTGGTCCAAAGCTTTTGGACCACATCGTTTTTACGAGCGAGGCAGGGATCTGGCCATAAAACCACGTGCTAAGAGCACCCAATCACACAACATAAACAATAGAAGAACGCTGCTGTTAATAAAAGTGTCTGGGCACTGCCAGGTTATGGCTAGAACTTCAGACAAGAATCAATTTTTAATATTGCCACTGAACTAAGCATTGCACAAGAGACCAAAGATCTGACCCCAGTGGAGGAGAACAGAGAGACCACTGACATCATCTCCCGCCAACGCACTCCCCGATTGGCACAGATTTTAGCAAAATGATGTCCCTCTTCCCACCATGTTCACCAAGTGTGGCTTCCTGACATTGTGCTGAGCCAGAGAGACGGAGTTGGCCCATCGTACCTTATACATTATGTATAGGACAGATTACATCAGCTGTACAGTACCACTGCAGAGCACACACACACACACACACACACACA